>NC_090408.1:4788502-4918502 GCF_036365525.1 Heterodontus francisci
CACCCCATCCACAAACATTCAATCCCTCCACCACCGAAGCACAGTGGCAGCAGTGTGTACCATCTACAAGATGCACTGCAGCATAGACAGCACCTTCCAAACCCGTAACCTCTACGAGCTCGAAGGACTAGGGCAGCAAATGCATGGGAACACCACCACCTGCAAGTTCCCCTCCAAGTCACGCACCATCCTGACTTGGAACTATATCGCCGTTCCTACACTATCGCTGGGTCAAAATCCTGGAACTCCCTTCCTAACAGCACTGTGGGTATACCTACCCCACATGGACTGCAGCAGTTCAAGAACACAGCTCACCACCACCTTCTCGAGGGCAATTTGGGATGGGCAATAAATGTTGGTCTGGCCAGCCACATCCCATGAATGAATAAAAAAAATTAATTAATTTCAAACTGTGAAAAAACACAGGTGAGTTCAAAGCTTTCTGTTGGCTTACATTTCAACCAATTAGTTTTGAAACATGAACTAAAATTAGCATTGTCTCTCAGCCGGTTTGTTTTCTGAAGTTTATAGAACACACAACAAAAGCTACGGTATTTTAACATTTTAGCTTTTACAGCAGTTTGTGTTTCTATATTTGCAGACGGATTTCCCACTTGCAGAGTTTGTCATGGCAGTTGGATTTTTCCTGGTTCTCATCATCGAGCGAATAGTTCTGGAGTGCCATAGCAGCAGTCTGAGTGAGACCACCCCTCTTATTGCACAATGTAATCTAGCAACAACCCACTGCACTGATGACAACGTTAACCACTGTGTGCAGATAAACAGCAACAATGCAGAAACTGCAGATCACCATGTGCACATTGATGTCAATGCCCATTCTGCTTTCCGTTGTTTCATTCTCTTCCTTTCTCTGTCCTTACACTCTCTCTTTGAGGGATTGCCAATTGGTCTACAAAAGACAGAGTCAAAGGTTCTCCAGATCTTTGTTGCTATTTTAATTCATAAAAGTATAATTGTTTTCAGCCTGGCTCTGAAGCTTGTGCAGAGCAATGTGCCACAAGGCCGCGTGATGTTTTACATTGTAGTGTTTGCAATAATGTCCCCTCTGGGGATTGTGCTTGGCATTATAATCACACAGGTCAAGTCAGCCAGCACTGTCCTGGGACAGAGTCTGCTTGAAGGGATCACTGCAGGAACATTCATTTACATCACCTTTTTAGAAATTTTACCTCATGAACTAAATTCCACGGATGAGCGACTGTTGAAGCTTCTGGGCATTATCTTTGGTTTCGCTATAATGACAATGCTCGCCTTCATACCTTAAAACACTTCATGCTTGAACATTTTAGTGATAATTTTTAATTGATTTACTTGTTAATTCTTAGCTAATCTTGAAACATCGGAGGTGAGATTTTCCTGATCTCTGGTCCCCCTTGCCCTCATTATGGCTCTCTGTCTTGTTTATGTTGCCTGGGGTTTGAAGTGCACCAAATGCAAATTCATTGGAGTCATGTTAATTGGGGATGGTGATGTAGAGTTCACAGCCTCTCCCCTCATTTTCCTACGACACTGCTTGGCTGTCACAATGCCAGGGTGCCCAATGAAACACGGGACTATGGCCTGGCCCTGGATTCTGCTGTCAGGAAATGACATTTATACCAATGAACATCATTCTGCATCAGTGTTAACAATTTAAAGGTACTTCTTTACATAAAATAATATCCACATTTGTATCTTTTTCAACTTAAATTGAAAATCTGAGCACAATGACAAATAATCAGCGGTTCTGGTTCTGGAATGCTCCATAATGTACCCAATTTACAAGCAAAACTGTTGCATGTTTGTCTCACTTGTTTTATGGAAGTGGTAGCTTTGGAGCATTAGACCTGGCTCAGTGGGTCAGATGGTTGTGAATTCAAGTCCTACTCCAGAGACTTGAGCAGAAAATCTAGGCTGGCACTTCAGTTCAGTACTGAAGGAGTGCTGCAATGCCACTGCTGGTATCTTACTGATCTCAGTGCACAATTTGGCATTTATACCTCAACCATCATAACTAAGAAAACAGATTATCTAGTCATTTAGTTCATGGCTGTTTGTGGGACCTTGCTGTGCACAGCACTGCAATTTATTTTTTCTGTGTCTGTTTTGGCAGTTTATTTTCTCAGTGAATTTAAAAAAAATCTTTTTTATTCAGTTTGTGCACTCTGGTTTGCGCGATCCTCATTTCTGGATGATTTTGTGTATGTGAATATGATCATCCCTGTAATGAGAAGAACAAGGTGATGTATTACAAGGAAACATGGAGTAATTAGGAATGGGAGCGAGACTGTCTGCCAGGATAAATAACCAAAATCGGTAGGAACTGTAAGAGGACAATAAGACAGCATAGTCAGATGTGAACATAGATTAGAACATTAGAACATTACAGCGCAGTACAGGCCCTTCGGCCCTCGATGTTGCGCCGACCTGTGAAACCATCAGTTGAATTGGTGATCAGGTAATTTGTGTGGTTGCATGTGTTCTACT
Organism: Heterodontus francisci; assembly: GCF_036365525.1. Taxonomy (NCBI): domain Eukaryota; kingdom Metazoa; phylum Chordata; class Chondrichthyes; order Heterodontiformes; family Heterodontidae; genus Heterodontus; species Heterodontus francisci. Next base: position 4,790,990 of record NC_090408.1, read on the forward strand.
AAATCTTCCATTGATAAGATATTTAACCATACTTATCTCAAGCAGTGAATTGCAGCATTGTCTTAACAATTAGATGTTCTATTCTTTCATTTTATTAGCTAACTAGATGATAACATCTTCCACCCACAAAGCCTACTACCCATTCCATGGACTGATAAACTTTGATAAATTCAAAAACTAATTGTCCTATTATTAATATAAACATGGAATAAGTGAGCTGCCGATTTACATCACAAGCACATCAAACATCTCTGTCACTACAAATGCAAGGGGACCAAGTTGAGTGAATCAATGTGTGAAAGAGACCTTCTGCCAGGTTTGAGTGGACAGCTAAGAGGCACATTTGTTTAATGACATCACATGTAAGAGAATTGATCATGCATTTTAGCAAAGTGTAGCATCATGCACCATTTTCCAAACAAATTGATTTGCTCAGGCTCTCAGTATGGAGCCATCTTGGAAAGTTGAGAGGGGAGTCCTGTCAGGAAGCAGTACTTTTCTGAATAAAACAAAGAACTCCCTCCCTTGCTTCTTGAAGATTTCCAAGTCCTATTTGTTTCTGATGACAGGTGTACATTTTGCCTAGTGCTGCTTTAGGCAAAAACCTAACCCAGCATACCGTGTGTTACTGCCACTGGATAAATTTTTCCTATGCAAGTTTACCCAGAATTTAACATAGTTTGCTCCATAAAAAAGATCATATTGTGGTGAAGGATGGATTCACCAGGACAGCAGATGTATTTTAATTCCATTTTTGAAAAAGTTTCGCTGGTTATTTCTTGTATTTTTATTCCTTGTAACAACTGAAAGGATATGACAGTAATTGGATCTTGAGAATCATTACATACTATGTTTACATTTTCTGTATTCGGGAGGGGAGATGAACTTTTAACTCATTGCTGATTTTGTTTAATGTTACTTGTTTTTTTGTAAATTCTGTTATTAACTTTAAAGTGCAACCTGCCACATTCAAATAATTTACCAGGAGTTTTTATGTTTGTAATCGAATGGTGCCTTGATTTCTGTCAGCTCTGAAAAAAGTCGATCAGTTTGCAAGTCTTCAGAACAGCATTTGGTGCACTGCATCGTGTGAAATCCAAATCACTGGAAAACCTGTTTAATGTTTCAATCAGGTGTGATGCAAGGACTTGGATTCAATTTGTGGTAACATTTAATATCTGCATTAGCTATGTGTTTATCTCAAGCCACCTTTAAGAACAAAGGAAAATATGGGCACTAAAATAAAAGCAAAATACTGCAGGTGCTGCAAATCTGAAATAAAAATAGAAGGTGCTGGGAATACTCAGGCAGCATCTGTGGAGAGAGAGAGAGAGAAGCAAAGTTAACATTTCAGGTCAGTGACCATTCAATAGAACTAGCAAAGGTGAGAAAAGAATTAGGTTTTAAGCAAGTGAAGGAGGTAGGTGGGTAGGGGTAGTGGGGAAGAGGACAGAAGAGATTAAATAACAAAGCTGTCCTGTGACAAAGGCAAAGCGTGTGTTAATGCTGTGGTGAAAGACAAAGTATTAGTCCAGAGAGACTGTAAATAGTGGAATAATGAGCAGCTCTGTCTACAGGAAAAACAAGCACATATTAAAAAATAAAAGGCCAGCCATGCTCTGAAGTTATTGAACTCAATGTGCAGTCCGCAAGGCTGCAGAGTGCCTAAACGAAAGATCAGGTGCTGCTCCTCCAGCTTGCATTTATATTCGCTGGAACACTGGAGCAGGCCAAAGACAGAATTGTTTGCATGAGAGCAGTGAGGGGGTGGGGGGTGTTGTTGAAATGGCAAATGACCGGAAGCTCGGGATCATGCTTTTGGACTGAGCGGAGGTGTTCCATAAAGCAGTCACCCAATCTGCATTTGGTCTCCCCAATGCAGAAGAGACTGCATTGTGAGCAGCGAATACAGTATACTAAATTGAAAGAAGTACAGTAAATCACTGCTTCACCTGGAAGGAGAGCTTGGGGCCTTAGAGGAAAATATGGAATGAGTAAATGGAAAAATTCACCATTTTTCAAACACAGGAAAAGGACAAAGCCATTCAGCCCTTTGACTCTGTTCTGCCATTCAATTAGTTCATGCCTGATTGGCATCATAACTCCATTTACCAACCTTGGTTCTGTAACCCTTAATACCCTTACCTAACAAAAATCTAGTACTCAGTTTTGGAACTTTTCAATTCACCCCCAGCCTCAATAACTTTCTTGAGCGAAAGAGTTCCAGATTTCCACTACCACTTTTTTTCATTCGTTCATGGGACGAGAGTGTCTCTGGTAAAGCCAGCATTTGTTGCCCATCTCTTATTGCCCTTTCGAAGCTGGTGGTGAGCCAACCTCTTAAACTGCTGCAGTTCATCTGGTGTAGGTACGCCAACAGTGCTGTTCGGGAGGGAGTTCTAGGATTTTGATCCAGTAACAGTGAAGGAATGGCAATATAGCTGCATGTCAGGATAGTGTGTGGCTTGGAGGTGGTTGGGGTAGCGGAGGCAACCCTCCATCGCACACCCTGTGCCCAATAAGCAGGCCCACCCCCGAGACGATCGGAAGCCACCTGCTTTTCCCGGCTGCAGAACGCCTACTTTTCATGCATAAAATCTGCATGGAGGTGGGCGAAGGCTCTTAAGTGGCTATTTAAGGGCCTTGATTGGCCTGGGGTGGGCAGGCTGCTTTTCGGCAGGTCCAATCAGGAGGGAGGGAGAAGTGGTCATGCCAGGTTGGGGGTGGGGCGCTTTTTGGACTGATTTTCAGACTACAATGCATGCCAGGCGGAATTTGTCAATTCAGAGTTTGTTCCCTTTTCTGTGTATGATTGAGCAGCGCCATTTTTATTGCAAGCAGCTGCCTGAGACATCATTGACAGTGATGCTTCAGTCAGTGACACTGCATTTGTACTTGTGAGAGTAGTAGGCCTTCCAGCAGTTGTGTTGTCAACAAACGTGTCTGTTTCTAAAACCTTACCCTTTACTGATAAACTGGCCTGCTTGTAGTTACTAGGAACATCCTTACACCATTTCTTGTCACATTTGCCACTTGCCAAACCTCTGGCACTTCCCCTTCTCCAGGGATGTTTGGAAGATTATGACCAGCCCTTCTGCTATCCCCACCCCTACTGAGCAACCTGGGATCCACTCAAAGCATAGCCAGACTTTCCTGTGTATCCTGCGTATCAATTTTCACCCCCATCTATTATCTCTACCATCTCCACTTCTAACAATATTTTGTCAGCATCCTCTTCCTTAATAAACACTGATACAAAGTACTCATTAAGTGCCCTGCGCCCCTATGCATATGTTACCCTCTTTGTTCCTAATCGGTCCCATTCCACCTCTTACTACCCACTTACTGTTTACATGTTGGTAGTAGATTTTTCGGTTCCCTTTTGTCAACTGCCATTCTATTCTCATATTTTCCCATTTCCAGTCTTATTTTCCACTTCACTTCCTCTCTCAACATATTGTATTTAGCCTGGTTCCCGCTTGAAGAATTCACCTGACATGCATCATACACCCTCTTTTTCTGTTTCATCATATTCTCTATCTCCCTTATAATTCTAGAAGTCTGCGCTTTTGTGCCCGTAGAGGGGCATCTGTTGTTTGCGGCATTTCTCCTGCAGCATGTCAATGGTGGATCTCTCTGCTCGAAAGCCACACTGTGCCTCAGGGTAAACGCTCTCAACCAGCTTCTGGTGCCTGTTTAAAGCGAAGACTTTCCCCACTATGCTGAGCAGGGAGATTCCACGGTGGTTGTTGCAGTCACCGCGGTCACCCTTGTTCTTATAGAGGGTGATGATATTGGCATCGCGCATGTCCTGTGGTACTGCTCCCTCATCCCAGCACAGGCATAGCAGTTCGTACAATGCTGAGAGTATAGCAGGCTTGGCACTCTTGATTATTTCAGGGGTAATGCTGTCCTTCCCAGGGGCTTTTCCGCTGGCTAGAGAATCAATGACATCACTGAGTTCCGATTTTGTTGGATGTACGTCCAGCTCATCCATGACTGGTAGAGACTGGGCTGCATTGAGGGCGGTCTCAGTGACAACATTTTCCCTGGAGTACAGTTCTAGGTAGTGTTCCACCCAGCGGTCCTTTTGCTTGCACATAGGTCAGTGATTGTGTCCCCTGATTTAGATTTGAGGGGGGCAATCTTCCTGATGGTTGGCCCAAAAGCTCTCTTAATGCCATCATCCATTCTTCTGATGCTGGATTTATTGGTGATCGCCTGAAAGATGAAGGAGCAAGGTCTCTGCTCCCGAGCCGGTGGGTAACTCAGTTGTCCATCCAGAGTGTCAAGCGTGAAGGGCGGCGCGGCCATGCCGGGCTCCAGTGAGGAGGCCGCTCTGAGTGAGTGAGGATCACTAGTGGACAGTGCTGGGAGCTGATGAAATGTTTTATTACCTGCAACCCCCTCCCTCACCCCCCGCTCCCCCCTCCCAGCTCACCTCCCTCGCACCCCCTTCCCCCCACCCCCTCGCACCCCCTTCCCAGCTCCCCCCTCGCACCATCTTCCCCTCGCACCCCCTTCCCCCCCACCTCCTCCCATCAGCATCCACCTACCCCTGAGCAGGGGCCCTAACAACCCCACTGCCTTGTGGGCGTCTCGGGAGAGACCATGGCTAAGGGAGTAAACCCGAACAGAAAATCCGGAGCAGAACCCCGAAGGCGGTCATGTGTCACCTTTGGCATGTTTCCGGCAGTTCCTGCAGCCATACCAGTGCCAAACATCGTGCTCTGCACTCCTTTGGACCTCACCAGGAACGCAGAGAGGGGGGTTTTGACACTTGGGCAACTCACAACCTCTATACATCCGCCCAGGCATGTGCCATGGAGAGGTCACTCCATAGTCGCCTCACAGTGACAAAAACAACACGGAAGGCAGCAGTTACGGGTTATAAGTCCAGCTCAACTGGCATAGAGCTTGGGCGCCACGGGTTGCCTTTGTCAGTGGGAGAGGTCATCGCATCTCACTGGACAGCTACTGCCAGCTTCAAACCGGGCAGCAAGGTTCTGTCCCACCACAGTCCACCTGCTTCAATGGGTGCTTGGAGCTCAGGGTCATTGCCCGACAAGTGGACTGTAACACCGCACCAAACAGCACGACAAAAAAAGGAAAGAAGGTACCAGCCCTTCGTTTTGCAAGTTGGAACATCAGAACTGTGTGTCCTGGCCTGTCGGAAGACCTTACACAAATCAATGATTCTCGGAAGACCGCCATCATTAACAACGAGCTCAGTAGATTCAATGTGGACATTGCAGCACTTCAGGAGACTCGCCTCCCTGCGAGCAGATCTCTAAGAGAGCAAGACTACACCTTCTTCTGGCAGGGTAGGGATCCTGAAGAACCAAGACAGCAAGGAGTGGGCTTCACCATCAGAAACTCTTTGCTCAGCATGATGGAGCCACCCTCAAACGGCTCGGAACGCATACTGTCCATCCAACTGCTCAGCGCCTCTGGTCCAGTACACCTACTCAGCATTTATGCTCAACACTCTGCTCCCCACCTGAAGCTAAAGACCAGTTGTATGAGGAACTCCATAATATCATCAGTAGCATCCCCAATACCGAACACCTGTTACTGCTGGGGGACTTTAATGCCAGGGTTGGGGCCGACCATGACTCATGGCCCTCCTGCCTTGGGTGCTATGGCATTGGAAGGATGAATGAGAATGGACAGAGACCGCTGGAGTTGTGTACCTATCATAACCTCGTTCTTTCATACTAAACCCTGTCACCAGGTTTCTTGGAAGCACCCAAGATCACGTCATTGGCACCAGCTGGACCTCATCGTCACAAGGCGAGTCTCTTTAAACAGCGTTCAAATCACACACAGCTTCCACAGTGCCAACTGCAACACTGACCACTCCCTGGTGTGCAGCAAGGTTAGACTCAAACCAAAGAAGCTGCAGCACTCCAAGCGCCCACGAATCAACATTAGCAGAATTTCTCATCAACAGCTGTTACATAAGTTTCTAAATTCACTTGAAAAAGTCCTTCAAAACACTCCTACATGGGATGCAGAGACCAAGCGGGCCCACATCAGAGATGCCATCTATGACTCAGTTATGACCACCTATGGCAAACGTGTGAAGCGGAACGCAGACTGGTTTCAATCTCACTTTGAAGAGCTGGAACCTGTCCCAGCTGCTAAGCGCATTGCACTGCTGAACTACAAGAAAGCCCCCAGTGAGTTAACATCCGTAGCAGCCAGAAGCGCTGCACAAAGAACAGCCAGGCGCTGCGCAAATGACTACTGGCAACACCTATTCAGTCATATTCAGCTGGCCTTGAGCAGCATTCTAGAAAGCACAATATTATGATAATAGTAATTTTATGAAGTATTTTTGAAAACATTCTGTAGAACCAAACATTGTGATTCTACTGAATATTGCATGAAATGTTCAGTAGAATATATGGAACACATTACCAAATGTTCTGTAGAATTTTCCATGGAATTGTATCTCATTTGGAACCCATTATATGGAACGTTGAATCGAGGGTTCCATGGAGTGCCCCTTGGTCCATTCTACAGAATATGCATGTTATGGATCATTATTCAGACAATTCTTTGGAACAGTATTTGCAATGTTCTATATATTCCGAAGGAAATTTTCCAGAACCTTCTGGAGTGCAGTCTATAGGGAACCATTCCATGGAACCTTCTCTGGAAATGTACTTGAACATACTATTGAGCATTCTTTGGGCCGTTGTATCATATATTACAGAAAGCTTTCTGTAGAATCTTGCAACAATTTCTGCAGATATGTCTATGAACCAACTCATATAGCGTAACATTTGTTGGAATCGGCTGCGGAATATTCAACAGAATATCCTGTGAATCATAGATTTTTGGAATATTTTATGATACATTGTGGAACTTTGAAAAGTTCCACAGGACAATTTGTAGAATATTCTATTGAATATTCTATGTGACTGTATACCACATTCTATAGGCCTTTCTATGAAATATTTCAGACAACATTCCATCACTAAACCACATAGGTCATTTTAACATGGCTGTTTTTGGAGTTTACTGCTGCATTTCCTACATAGCAACATTGACTACACTTAAAATATTTAATTGGCTTCAAAGCACTTTTGACATCTTGAGGTGAATGACATTACAGAAATGACAAGTTTTTCTTTAACAAATATTCCATAGTACTTTAAATGGAACATCCTGTGTAGCATTCTATATAACATTTCACCAAACACTTCTCTTGAACTCAGCTTGAAACATACCGTGGAGCATTTTATAGAATAATCTATGGGACAGTCTGTAGCATTCTATTTAATGTTCCACCACATATTCTGTAGAACATTCAAAGAAACATCTGATTACCCATGCAGTCAAACATTTTATAGCAGTTTATGGAACAATTTGAAGCATTAGCAACAATCTTCAGCCAGAAATGGCAAGTGGATGATCCATCTCAGCCTTGTCCTGAAGTCCCCAGCAACACAGAGGCAAGTCTTCAACAATTTAGATTCACGTGATATCAAGAAACGACTGAAGGCACTGGATACTGCAAAGGCTATGGGCCCTGACAATATTCCAGCAATAGTATGGAAGACCTGTGCTCCAGAACTTGCCGCACCCCTAGCCAAGCTGTTCCAGTATGGAAAATTGCCCAAGTATGCCCTATCCACAAAAGCCAGGGCAAATCCAACCCGGCTAATTACCGCCCCATCAGTCTAAACTTGATAGTACTGTCGATGACACCTTCCATCAAGCGGCACATGCTTAGGAATAACCTGCTCAGTGACGCTCAGTTTGGTGCCGCCAGGGCCACTCAGCTCCTGAGCTTTGGTTCAAACATGGACAAAAGAGCTGCACTCAAGAGGTGAGGTGAGAGTGACTGCCCGTGGCATCAAGGAGCCCGAGCAAAACTGAAGTCAATGGGAATCGGGGAAACTTTCCACTGGTTGGAGTCATACCTAGCACAAAGGAAGATGATTGTGGTTCTTGCTCCAGGACATCACTGCAGGAGTTCCTCAGGGCCAACAATCTTCAGCTGCTTCCTTCATTCCTTCAATCATAAGGTCAGAAGTGGGGATGTTTGGTGATGATTGCACAATGTTCAGCACCATGTTCAGCACCATTCGCGACTCCTCCGATACTGAAGTAGAAATACACAAATGCCAGGCAATGACCATCACCAACAAGAGAGAATCAAACCATTTCCCCATGACATTCAACGGCATTATGATTGCTGAATCCCCCACTATCAACATCCTGACTGTTACCATTGATCAGAAACTGAACTGGCGTAACCATAGAAATACCGTGGCTACAAGAGCAGGTCACAGAGTCATCGAATCGTACACCATAGAAACAGGCCTTTCGGCCCACCGCGTCCATGCCGACCAAAATGCCTATCTATACTAATCCCACCTGCCTGCATTAATTCCATATCCCTCTATGCCTTGCTCATTCAAGTACCTGTCCAGATGCCTCTTAAATGTCGCTACTGTTCCTGCCTCCACCACCTCCTCAGGCAGCTCATTCCAGATACCCACTATTCTTTGTGTGAAAAATTTACCCCTTTGATCCCCTTTAAACCTCCTCCTTCTCACCTTAAATCTATGCCCTCTACATACCTTTTATATATCTCTATCATGTCCCCTCTCAGCCTCCTTCGCTCCAGGGAAAACAGACCCAGCCTATCCAATCTCTCTTTATAACTCAAGCCCGCCAAACCAGGCAGCATCCTTGTGAATCTTTTCTGCACCCTCTCGAGCTTAATCACATCTTTGCTGTAGTGCGGCGACCAGAACTGCACACAGTACTCCAAATGCGGACGAACCAACGTTATGTACAACTGTAACATGACGTCCCAACTCTTGTACTCAATGTCTCGGCCGATGAAGGCAAGCATGCCATACGCCTTCATCACCACCCTGTCTACCTGTGCTGCTGCTTTCAGGGAACTATGTACTTGCAACCCAAGGTCTCTCTGCTCAAGAACACTCCCCAGGGCCCTGCCATTCACTGTATATATCCTGCCCTGGTTTAACTTCCCAAAATGCATCACTTCACATTTGTCTGCATTAAATTCCATTTGCCACTCCCTTGCCCACTTTCCCAGTTGATTTATATCCTGTTGTAACCTTAGACAACCTTCTTCACTGTCCACGATACCACCAATTTTGGTGTCATATTCAAACCTACTAATCATGCCCCTGACATTCACATCCAAGTCATTAATATATATGACAAACAACAGAGGGCCCAGCACCGATCCCTGCGGCACACCACTGGTCACCGGCCTCCAATCTGAAAAACAACCCTCCACTACCAACCTCTGCCTCCTATCGCCAAGCCAATTTTGCATCCAATTTGCTAGCTCACCCTGGATCCCATGTGTTCGAACCTTCTGGACCAGCCTACCATGCGGGACCTTGTCAAAGGCCTTGCTAAAGTCCATGTAGACAACGTCCACCGCCCTGCCCTCATCAATCCTCTTGGTCACCTCCTCAAAAAATTCAGTCCAATTCGTGAGACATGATTTCCCATGCACAAAGCCATGCTGACTATCCCTAATCAGACCTTGCCTTTCCAGATGCATATAAATCCTGTCTCTCAGAATCCCTTCCAGTAACTTTCCCACCACTGATGTAAGGCTCACCGGCCTGTAGTTCCCTGGCTTATCCCTGCTGCCCTTCGTAAATAAAGGCACAACATTAGCTATCCTCCAGTCTTCCAGTACCTCACCCGTGGCTAATGATGATACAAAAATCTCTGCCAGGGCCCCAGCAATCTCCTCCCTTGCTTCCCATAGTATCCTAGGAGACACCTGGTCAGGCCCTGGGGATTTATCCACCTTAAGCTGCTACAATACCTCCAACTCCTCGTCCTTTGTAATGTTGATATGCTCCAGGATATCGGTGTTCACTCCCTCGAACTCACTAGCTTCAATGACCTTCTCCACGGTAAATACGGACAAGAAGTATTCATTTAAAACCTCGCCCATTTCCCGTGGCTCCACACACAGATTGCCACACTGATCCTTAAGGGGGCCTACTCTCTCCCGAGCAACCCTTTTACTCTTAATATACTTATAGAATCTTTTAGGATTCTCCTTTATCTTATCTGCCAGGGAAATCTCATGGCCCCTTTTCGCCCTCCTAATTTCCTCAAGTGTACTCCTACATCCCCTATACTCCTCGAGGGACTCGCACGATCCTAGCTGCCTATACCTGACATATGCCTCCTTCTTTGTCCTGACCAGACCCTCAATCTCCCTCATCAACCAAGGTTCCCTAATCTTGCCAGCCTTGCCCTTCCATCTAACAGGAGCGTGCCGGCCCTGAACTCTTCCTATCTCACTTTTAAAAGCCTCCCTCTTATCAGACGTCCCTTTACCTGTAAACAGCCTCTCCCATTCAACATTTGAGAGTTCCTGTCTGATGCCATCGAAATTAGCCTTCCCCCAATTTAGGACTTCAAACTGAGGACCAGTCCTATCCTTTTCCATAACTATCTTGAAGCTAATAGAATTATGGTCACTGGTCCCAAAGTGCTCCCGCACTGACACATCAACCAGCTGCCCAGCCTCATTTCCTAAGAGGAGGTCGAGTGTATCCCTTTCTCTAGTAGGGCCATCCACATACTGCTTCAGAAAACTATCCTGGACACACTTAACAAATTCTTCCCCATCTGATCCCTTAGCACTAAGGCAGTCCCAGTCAATATTAGGGAAGTTAAAATCACCTACTATTACAATCCTATAATTCCTACACCGATCTGTGATTTCCCTACATATATGCTCCTCCACTTCCCTCTGACTATTGGGGGGCCTATAGTATAATCCCATCAAAGTGATCACCCCTTTCTTATTTCTAAGTTCTATCCATATGGCCTCGCTGGACATTTCCCCCGGGATATCCTCTCTAAGTACTGCCGTGATATTCTCCCTAATCAATAGTGCAACTCCCTCTCCTCTCTTACCTCTGCCTCTGTCACGCCGGAAAGATCGGTATCCCGGAACATTGAACTGCCAGTCCTGCCCATCCCTCAACCACGTTTCCGCAATAGCTATAATATCACAATCCCATGTACTGATCCATGCTCTGGGTTTATCTGTAAGGCTTCTTGCATTAAAGTAGATGCAGTTTAGCCTCCCAGACCTTCCATGCTCCCTGTCCTGCCCCTGCCCGGGCTGCCTAATGGACTTGCTCGCTTTAACCTCTACATTTGCCTCAACTATCTCATCTGAGAGACTACTACTTTGGGTCCCACCCCACTGCAAGACTAGTTTAAACCCTCCCAAGTAGTACTAGCAAGCCTCCCCGCAAGGATATTGATCCCCCTCAAGTTTAGATGCAACCCGTCCTTCTTGTACAGGTCACCTCTGCACCAGAAGAGATCCCAATGATCCAAGTAGCTGAAGCCCTCCCGCCTACACCAGCTCTTCAGCCACGCATTAGAACATAGAACATCGAACAGTACAGCACAGTACAGGCCCTTCGGCCCACGATGTTGTGCTGACCCCTTAACCTACTCTGAGATCAAACTACCTACATACCCTTCATACTACTGTCATCCATGTACCTATCCAAGAGTCGCTTAAATGTCCCTAATGTATCTGCTTCTACTACCACCGCTGGCAGTGCATTCCACGCACCCACCAATCTCTGTGTAAAGAACCTACCTCTGACATCTCCCCGAAACCTTCCTTCAATCACCTTAAAATTATGCCCCTTGGTGATAGCCCTTTCCACCCTGGGAAAAAGTCTCTGGCTATCCACTCTATCTATGCCTCTCATCATCTTGTACCCCTCTATCAAGTCACCTCTCATCCTTATTCGCTCCAATGAGAAAAGCCCTAGCTCCCTCAATCTTTCTTCGTAGGACATGCCCTCCAGTCCAGGCAGCATCCTGGTAAATCTCCTCTGCACCCTCTCTAAAGCTTCCACATCCTTCCTATAATGAGGCGACCAGAACTGAACACAATATTCCAAGTGTGGTCTAACCAGGGCTTTATAGAGATGCAGCAAAACCTCGCGGCTCTTAAACTCAATCCCCCTGTTAAGGAAAGCCAACACACCATACGCCTTCTTAACAACCCTATCAACTTGGGTGGCAACTTTGAGCGATCTATGGACATGGACCCCAAGATCCCTCTGTTCCTCCACACTACCAAGAATCCTGTCTTTAAGCCTGTATTCTACATTCAAATTCGACCTTCCAAAATGAATCACTTCACACTTTTCCAGGTTGAACTCCACCTGCCACTTCTCAGCCCAGCTCTGCATCCTGTCAATGTCCCGTTGCAACCGCCTTCCACACTATCCACAACTCCAGCAACCTTCGTGTCATCGGCAAACTTGCTAACCCAGCCTTCCACTTCCTCATCCAAGTCATTTATAAAAATCACAAAGAGCAGAGGTCCCAGAACAGATCCCTGCGGAACACCACTGGTCACCGAGCTCCATGCTGAATACTTTCCATCTACTACCACCCTCTGTCTTCTATGGGCCCGCTAATTCTGTATCCAGACAGCCAACTTTCCCTGAATCCCATGCCTCCTTACTTTCTGAATGAGCCTACCATGGGGAACCTTATCAAACGCCTTGCTAAAATCCATATACACCACATCCACTGCTCTTCCTTCATCAATGTGTTTTGTCACATCTTCAAAGAATTCAATAAGGCTTGTGAGGCATGATCTGCCCCTCACAAAGCCATGCTGACTGTCTCTAATCAAACTATGTTTTTCCAAATAATCATAAATCCTGTCTCTCAGAATCCTCTCCAATAATTTGCCCACGACCGACGCAAGAGTGACTGGTCTATAATTCCCAGGATTATCCCTATTCCCCTTCTTGAACAAGGGAATAACATTTGCCACCCTCCAATCATCTGGTACTACTCCAGTGGACAGTGAGGACGCAAATATCATCGCCAAAGGCGCGGCAATCTTTTCCCTCACTTCCCGTAATATCCTTGGGTATATCCCGTCTGGCCCCGGGGACTTATCTGTCCTCATATCATTCAAAATTTCCAGCACATCCTCCCTCTTAACATCAACCTGTTCGAGCATATCAGCCTGTTTCACGCTGTCCTCACAAACGACCAGGTCCCTCTCACTAGTGAATACTGAAGCAAAGTATTCATTTAGGACCTCCCCTACCTCCTCCGACTCCAGGCACAAGTTCCCTCCACTATCCCTGATCGGCCCCACCCTCAATCTGGCCATCCTCTTGTTCCTCTCGCCTTGGGATTTTCCTTAATCCTACCCGCCAAGACTTTTTCATGTCTCCTTCTAGCTCTCCTAAGTCCATTCTTCAGTTCCTTCCTGGCTATCTTGTAATCCTCTAGCGCCCTGTCTGATCCTTGCTTCCTCAACCTTAAGTAAGCTTCCTTCTTCCTCTTGACTAGCTGTTCCACATCTCTTGTCATCCAAGCTTCCTCATCGGGACATACCTATCCAGCAGTCGCAGCAAGTGCTCCCTAAACAACCTCCACATTTCTGTCGTGCATTTCCCTGAGAACATCTGTTCCCAATTTATGCTCCCCAGTTCCTGCCTAATAGCATTGTAATTCCCCCTCCCCCAATTAAATATTTTCCCATCCCGTCTGGTCCTGTCCCTCTCCATGACTATCGTAAAGGTCAGGGAGTTGTGATCACTATCACCGAAATGCGCTCCCACCGAGAGACCTGCCACCTGGCCTGGTTCGTTGCCAAGCACCAAATCCAACATAGCCTCCCCTCTAGTCGGCCTATCTACATATTGAGTCAGGAAACCTTCCTGGACACACCTGACAAAAACTGCTCCATCCAATCTCGGAGGGCTGAGTTCCGGAGCGGTGAGTATATAAAAAAAAACTTACCTCGGGGATTCTCGGAGCAGACTCGGAGGGCGGAGTTCCGGAGCGGTGAGTATATAAAAAAAACTTACCTCGGGGATTCTTGGAGCAGACTCGGAGGGCGGAGTTCCAGAGCGGTGAGTATATTAAAAAAAAACTTACCTCGGGGATTCTCGGAGGAGACTCGGAGGGCGAAGTTCCGGAGCGGTGAGTATATAAAAAAAAAACTTACCTCGGGGATTCTCGGAGCAGATGCGGAGGGCGGAGTTCCAGAGCGGTGAGTGTACGGAGTAAGTTACCTCGGGTGGGGAAAAAAAACTGAAAAAGTGATGTCATAGGAAAGCTGTGACCTGATTGGCTGGTAGGGAATCTGTACCGAATTTGAAAATAAAACTGATAAAAATTGATTAAAACACTAATTAACTAATTAATAAGTAGAGTAAGTAAACCAGAGGGAGGAGATTACTGTATTTAGACAGCATTTAATATTTATTGTAGAAATCTAGCACTAGGGACCACATCGTGAAGTGTATCATAATTTAGTAAGGATTTAATAAGTATTTATTTATTTTAGATCAATTAACTAATTAGTGATAGAAATGTTAGTTAGAGGGGTGAAGTGCTTCACCTGTGAGATGTGGGAAGTCCGTGACGCCTCCAGCGTTCCAGGCGACTACATCTGCAGGAAGTGTACCCAGTTGCAGCTCCTCACAGACCGCATGGATCAGTTGGAGCAGCAATTGGATGCACTTAGGAGCATGCAGGTGGCGGAAAGCGTCATAGACAGGAGTTTTAGAGAAGTGGTTACACCCAAGGTGCAGGCAGATAGATGGATGACCGCTAGAAGGGGCAGGCAGTCAGTGCAGGAATCCCCTGTGGCTATCCCCCTCTCTAACAAGTATACCGTTTTGGATACTGTTGGGGGGGATGGCCTATCAGGGGAAAACAGCAGCAGCCAGAGCAGTGGCACCACGGCTGGCACTGTTGTTCAGCAGGGAGGGACAAAGCGCAGAAGAGCAATAGTTATAGGGGGCTCTATAGTCAGGGGCACAGATGGGCGCTTCTGTGGACGTGAAAGAGACTCCAGGTAGGTATGTTGCCTCCCTGGTGCCAGGGTCAAGGATGTCTCTGAACAGAGGGCATTCTGAAGGGGGAGGGTGAACAGCCAGAGGTTGTGGTACACATCAGTACCAACGACATAGGCAGGAAGAGTGATGAGGTCCTGCAGAGGGAGTTTAGGGAGTTAGGTAGTAAGTTAAAAAACAGGACCTCTAGGGTTATAATCTCAGGATTACTCCCTGTGCCACGTGCCAGTGAGGCTAGAAATAGGAAGATAGTGCAGCTAAACATGGCTGAGCAGCTGGTATAGAAGGGAGAGTTTCAGATATCTGCACCATTGGGCTCTCTTCAGGGACAGATGGGAGCTGTACAAGAAGGACGGGTTGCATCTAAACTGGAGGGGCACTAATATCCTGGCTGCAAGGTTTGCGAGCGTCACTCGGGAGGGTTTAAACTAGTGTGGCAGGGGGGTGGGAACCAGAGCAGTAGGACAGCTAGTGAAGTAAATGAGGAGGACACCGTAAATAAGGCCAGTAGGACTAACAGGAAGAGCAGGCAGGGAGATGTTGCTGAGCACAGCGAGACTGGTGGTCTGAAGTGCATTTGTTTCAATGCGAGAAGAAAAACAGATGAACTTAGAGCTTGGATTAGTACTTGGAAATATGATGTTGCTATTACAGAGACTTGGTTGAGGGAAGGACAGGATTGGCAGCTAAATGTTCCAGGTTTTAGAAGCTTCAGGCGGGATAGAGGGGGATGTAAAAGAGGTGGGGGAGTTGCATTACTTGTTAAGGAGAATATCACAGCTGTCCTGCGGGAGGACACCTCAGAGAGGTCATGCAGCGAGGCAATATGGGTGGAGCTCAGGAATAGGAAGGGTGCAGTCACGATGTTGGGTGTTGACTACAGGCCTCCCAACAGCCAGCGGGAGGTAGAGGAGCAGATATGTAGACAGATTTTGGAAAGATGTAAAGGTAACAGGATTGTAGTGGTGGGTGATTTTAACTTCCCCAATATTGACTGGGACTCACTTAGTGCTGGGGGCTTGGATGGGGCAGAATTTGTGAGGAGCATCCAGGAGGGCTTTTTGAAACAGTATGTAGATAGTCCAACTAGGGATGGGGCCATTCTGGACCTGGTATTGGGGAATGAGCCCAGCCAGGTGGTCGAAGTTTCAGTGGGGGAGCATTTCGGGAGCAGTGACCATAATTCCATAAGTTTTAAGGTACTTGTGGATAAGGATAAGAGTAGTCCTCGGGTGAAGGTGCTAAATTGGGGGAAGGCTAATTAGAACAATATTAGGCAGGAACTGAAGAATTTAGATTGGGGGTGGCTGTTTGAGGGTAAATCAACATCTGACATGTGGGAGTCTTTCAAACGTCAGCTGATTAGAATCCAGGACCAGCATGTTCCTGTGAGGAAGAAAGACAAGTTTGGCAAGTTTCGGGAAGCTTGGCTAACATGGGATATTGTGAGCCTAGTCAAAAAGAAAAAGGAAGCATTTGTAAGGGCTGGAAGGCGAGGAACAGATGAAGCACTTGAGGAATATAAAGACAGTAGGAAGGAACTTAAGCAAAGAGTTAGGAGGGCTAAAAGGGGTCATGAAAAGTCATTGGCAAACAGGATTAAGGAAAATCCCAAGGCTTTTTATACATAAATAAAGAGCAAGAGGGTAACCAGGGAAAGGGTTGGCCCACTCAAGGACAGAGATGGGAATCTATGTGTGGAGCCAGAGGAAATGGGCGAGGTGCTAAATGAGTACTTTGCATCCGTATTCACCAAGGAGAAGGACTTGGTGGATGATGAGCCTAGGGAAGGGAGTGCAGATAGTCTCAGTTATCTCATTATCAAAAAGGAGGTGGTGTTGGGTGTCTTGCAAAGCATCAAGTCCCCAGGGCCTGATGGGACCTAGACCCTAGAATACTGAGGGAGGCAGGGGAAGAAATTGCTGGGGCCTTGACAGAAATCTTTGCATCCTCATTGGCTACAGGTGAGGTCCCAGAGGACTGGAGAATAGCCAATGTTGTTCCTTTGTTTAAGAAGGGTGGTAAGGATAATCCAGGAAATTATAGGCCGGTGAGCCTTACGTCAGTGGTAGGGAAATTATTAGAGAGGATTCTTCGGGACAGGATTTACTCCCATTTGGAAACAAACAAACTTATTAGTGAGAGGCAGCATGGTTTTGTGAAGGGGAGGTCATGTCTCACTAATTTGATTGAGTTTTTTGAGGAAGTGACAAAGATGATTGATGAAGGAAGGGCAGTGGATGTTATCTATATGGACTTCAGTAAAGCCTTTGGACAAGGTCCCTCATGGCAGACTGGTACAAAAGGTGAAGTCACATGGGATCAGAGGTGAGCTGGCAAGATGGATACAGAACTGGCTCAGTCACAGAAGACAGAGGGTAACAGTGGATGGGTGTTTTTCTGAATGGAGGGCTGTGACTAGTGGTGTTCCGCAGGGATCAGTGCTGGGACCTTTGCTGTTTGTAGTATATATAAATGATTTGGAGTAAAATGTAGCTGGTCTGATTAGTAAGTTTGCGGACGACACAAAGGTTGGTGGAATTGCGGATAATGATGAGGATTGTCAGAGGATACAGCAGGATATCGATCGGTTGGAGACTTGGGCGGAGAAATGGCAGATGGAGTTTAATCCGGACAAATGTGAGGTAATGCATTTTGGAAGGTCTAATACAGGTGGGAGGTATACAGTAAATGGCAGAACCCTTAGGAGTATTGACAGGCAAAGAGATCTGGGCGTACAGGTCCACAGGTCACTGAAAGTGGCAACGCAGGTAGTCAAGAAGGCATATGGCATGCTTGCCTTCATCGGTCAGGGCATAGAGTATAAAAATTGGCAAGTCATGTTGCAGCTGTACAGAACCTTAGTTAGGCCACACTTAGAATATTGCGTGCAATTCTGGTCGCCACACTACCAGAAGGACGTGGAGGCTTTGGAGAGGGTACAGAGGAGGTTTACCAGGATGTCAATAATGCCAATTTTGTATCGAGACAGCCAACTTTCCCTGAATCCCATGCCTCCTTACTTTCTGAATGAGCCTACCATGGGGAACCTTATCAAACGCCTTGCTAAAATCCATATACACCACATCCACTGCTCTTCCTTCATCAATGTGTTTTGTCACATCTTCCAAGAATTCAATAAGGCTTGCGAGGCATGACCTGCCCCTCTCAAAGCCATGCTGACTGTCTCTAATCAAACTATGCTTTTCCAAATAATTATAAATCCTGTTCCTCAGAATCCTCTCCAATAATTTGCCCACTACCGACGCAAGACTTCCCAGGGTTATCCCTATTCCCTTTCTTGAACAAGGGAACAACATTTGCCACCTCTGCACCTTTCCAATATCTGCCTCCCAATCTGTTCCTCCGTGTCTCTGTTGCTATTGGGGGGTCTATAGAAAACTCCCAATAAAGTGACTGCTCCTTTCCTGTTTCTGACTTCCACCCATAATGACTCAGTAGACAAACCCTCCTCGACGACCTCCCTTTCTGCAGCTGTGAAACTATCCCTGATTAACAATGCCACTCCCCCACCTCTTTTACCTCCCTCCCTATTCCTTTTGAAACATCTAAACCCCGGAACATCCAATATCCATTCCTGCCCCTGTGATATCCAAGTCTCCGTAATGGCCACAGCATCGTAGCTCCAAGTACTGATCCATGCTCTAAGTTCAGCACCCTTATTCCTTCCTGACACTTCTTGCATTAAAATAGACACACTTCAACCAATCATACTGGCTGCAACTTTGCCCTGTCAACTGTCTAACCTTCCTCACAGACTCTCTGCACTCTGTATCTGCCTGTTCAACAGCTACCCCATCCACTGATCCGTAGCTCCGGTTCCCATCCCCCGCCAAACTAGTTTAAACCCTCCCGAAGAGCTCTAGCAAACCTCCCGCCTAGGATATTGGTGCCCCTCCAGTTCAGATGCAACCCGTCCTTCTTGTACAGGTCCCACCTTCCCCAGAAGGTATCCCAATGATCCACATATCTGAATCCCTCCCTCCTACACCAGTTCTGTAGCCACTTGTTCAGCTGCACTCGCTCTCTGTTTCCAGCCTCACTAGCACGTGGCACCGGTAACAATCCTGAGATTACTGTCCTGCTCGTCCTGCCTTTTAGCTTCCAACCTAACTCCCTATATTCGCTTTTCAGGTCCTCATCCCTTTTCCTAGCTATGTCATTGGTACCACGACTTCTGGCTGCTCCCCCTCCCCCTTAAGAATCCTGTGGACTCGATCCGAGACATGCCTGACCCTGGCACCCGGGAGGCAACATACCATCCGGGAGTCTCGTTCGCAACCACAGAATCTCCTGTCTGTTCCTCTAACTATTAAATCTCCTATCACTATCGCTCTCCTATTCTCCCCCCTTCCCTTCTGAACCACAGAGCCAGGCTCAGTGCCAGAGACCTATCATTTGCCTTATCCTCCTATTCCGACCCTCACGAGCACGTGGCACAGGGAGTAATCCTGAGATTGCAACCCCAGAGGTCCTGCTTTTGAACCTTTTTCCGAACTCCCTATATTCACTTTGCAGGACCTCATCTCTCTTCCTGCCTATGTCGTTAGTACCAATATGGGCCACGACCTCTGGCTGCTCACCCTCCCCTTTCAGAATATCCTGCAGCCGCTCCGAGACATCCTTAACCCTAGCACCAGGGAGGCAACATACCATCCTGGAGTCTCGTTTGTGGCCACAGAAATGCCTATCTGCACCCCTTATGATAGGGGATTCTATCACTATAGCTCTTCCAACCCTTTTCCTCCCCTGCTGTGCAGCAGAGCTCTCCGTGGTGCTACGAACTTGGCTGTTGCTGCTTTCCCCTGGGAGGTCATCCCCCCCAACAGTATCCAAAGCGGTATATCTGTTTGAGAGGGGGATGGCCACAGGGGACTCCTGCAATACCTGCCTGCGCCTATTACTCCTTCTGGTGGTCACCCATCTCTTTTCTGCCTGTGCAGCCATTACCTGAGGTGTGACCACCTCACTAAACGTGCTATCCACAACTTCCTCAGCATCGCGGATGCTCCACAGTGAATCCACCCACAGCTCCAGCTCATTTGAACTGGAGTGCTGACTTGGGGCTGCATTAGAGTGCTGAAGTGGGAGTTTTGTGACTGAGGATAATTAAGTTTTATCTAAAGTCTAGTCTTGCTGTTATTTAGCAAATTAGCTTAACAGTTGCTGTTTGGGTTGGAGGTGGTGAGTTTTAGACCAGTTTTAAACAGAGTTCACTCAGGCTCTGATTGCAGCTGCACCTTGTGAATTAGAACAAAGAACAAAGAAAATTACAGCACAGGAACAGGCCCTTCGGCCCTCCAAGCCTGCGCCGATCCAGATCCTCTATCTAAACATGACGCCTATTTTCTAAGGGTCTGTATCTCTTTACTTCCTGCCCATTCATGTATCTGTCTAGATACATCTTAAAAGACGCTATCGTGCCCGCGTCTACCACCTCCGCTGGCAATGCGTTCTATGCACCCACCACCCTCTGCGTAAAGAACTTTCCACGCATATCCCCCCTAAACTTTTCCCCTTTCACTTTGAACTCGTGTCCCCTTGTAATTGAATCCCCCACTCTGGGAAAAAGCTTCTTGCTATCCACCCTGTCTATACCTCTCATGGTTTTGTACACCTCAATCAGGTCCCCCCTCAACCTCCGTCTTTCTAATGAAAATAATCCTAATCTACTCAACCTCTCTTCATAGCTAGCGTCCTCCATACCAGGCAACATCCTGGTGAACCTCCTCTGCACCCTCTCCAAAGCATCCACATCCTTTTGGTAATGTGGCGACCAGAACTGCACGCAGTATTCCAAATGTAGCCTAACCAAAGTCCTATACAACTGTAACATGACCTGCCAACTCTTGTACTCAATACCCCGTCCGATGAAGGAAAGCATGCCATATGCCTTCTTGACCACTCTATTGACCTGCGTTGCCACCTTCAGGGAACAATGGACCTGAACACCCAAATCTCTGTACATCAATTTTCCCCAGGACTTTTCCATTTACTGCATAGTTCATTCTTGAATTGGATCTTCCAAAATGCATCACCTCGCATTTGCCCTGATTGAACTCCATCTGCCATTTCTCTGCCCAATTCTCCAGTCTATATATATTCTGCTGTATTCTCTGACAGTCCCCTTCACTATCTGCTACTCCACCAATCTTAGTGTCGTCTGCAAACTTGCTAATCAGACCACCTATACTTTCCTCCAAATCATTTATGCATATCACAAACAACAGTGGTCCCAGCACGGATCCCTGTGGAACACCACTGGTCACACATCTCCATTTTGAGAAACTCCCTTCCACTGCTACTCTCCGTCTCCTGTTGCCCAGCCAGT
Source organism: Heterodontus francisci (assembly GCF_036365525.1). NCBI lineage: Eukaryota > Metazoa > Chordata > Chondrichthyes > Heterodontiformes > Heterodontidae > Heterodontus > Heterodontus francisci. Next base: position 4,812,236 of record NC_090408.1, read on the forward strand.
TCTTTATCCATCTAGCTAGTACACCTTGGACCCCATGCGCCTTCACTTTCTCCATCAGCCTACCATGGGGAACCTTATCAAACGCCTTACTGAAGTCCATGTATATGACATCTACGGCCCTTGCCTCATCAATCAACTTTGTCACTTCCTCAAAGAATTCTATTAAGTTGGTAAGACATGACCTTCCCTGCACAAAACCATGTTGCCCATCACTGATAAGCCCATTTTCTTCCAGATGGGAATAGATCCTATCCCTCAGTATCTTCTCCAGCAGCTTCCCTACCACTGACGTCAGGCTCACTGGTCTATAATTACCTGGATTATCCCTGTTACCCTTCTTAAACAACGGGACAACATGAGCAATTCTCCAGTCCTCCGGGACCTCACCTGTGTTTAAGGATGTTGCAAAGATATCTGTTAAGGCCCCAACTATTTCCTCTCCCGCTTCCCACAGTAACCTGGGATAGATCCCATCCGGACCTGGGGACTTATCCACCTTAATGCCTTTTAGAATACCCAACACTTCCTCCCTCCTTATGCCGACTTGACCTAGAGTAATCAAACATCTGTCCCTAACCTCAACATCCGTCATGTCCCTCTCCTCGGTGAATACCGATGCAAAGTACTCGTTTGGAATCTCACCCATTTTCTCTGTTTGCTAAAGATATTTCATGACCCCTTTTAGCCCTCTTAATTCCTCGTTTCAGATTGCGCCTACAATCCCGATATTCTTTCAAAGCTTCATCTTTCTTCAGCCGCCTAGACCTTATGTATGCTTCCTTTTTCCTCTTGGCTCGTCTCACAATTTCACCTGTCATCCATGGTTCCCTAATCTTGCCATTTCTACCCCTCATTTTCACAGGAACATGTCTCTCCTGCACGCTAATCAACCTCTCTTTAAAAGCCTCCCACATATCACATGTGGATTTACCTTCAAACAGCTGCTCCCAATCTACATTCCCCAGCTCCTGCCGAATTTTGGTATAGTTGGCCTTCCCCCAATTTAGCACTCTTCCTTTAGGACCACTCTCGTCTTTGTCCATGAGTATTCTAAAACTTACGGAATTGTGATCACTATTCCCAAAGTAGTCTCCTACTGAAACGTCAACCACCTGGCCCGGCTCATTCCCGAACACCAGGTCCATTATGGCCCCTTCCCGAGTTGGACTATTTACATACTGCTCTAGAAAACCCTCCTGGATGCTCCTTACAAATTCTGCTCCATCTAGACCTCTAACACTAAGTGAATCCCAGTCAATGTTGGGAAAATTAAAATCTCCTATCACCACCACCCTGTTGCTCCTACAGCTTTCCATAATCTGTTTACATATTTGTACCTCTATCTCACGCTCGCTGTTGGGAGGCCTGTAGTACAGCCCCAACATTGTTACCGCACCCTTCCTATTTCGGAGTTCTGCCCATATTGCCACACTGCTCGAGTCCTCCATAGTGCCTTCCTTCAGCACAGCTGTGATATCCTCTTTGACCAGTAATGCAACTCCTCCACACCTTTTACCTCCCTCTCAATCCCACCTGAAGCATCGGTATCCTGGGATATTTAGTTGCCAATCATGCCCTTCCCTTAACCAAGTCTCAGTAATAGCAATAACATCACACTCCCAGGTACTAATCCAAGCCCTAAGTTCATCTGCCTTACCTACTACACTTCTTGCATTAAAACAAATACACCTCAGACCACCAGTCCCTTTGCTTTCATCATCTGCTCCCTGCCTACTCTTTCCCTTAGTCACGCTGACTTCATTATCTAGTTCCTTACAGGCTTTAGTTACTACCTCCTTACTGTCAACTGACCTCCTCATTTGGTTCTCATCCCCCTGCCACATTAGTTTAAACCCTCCCCAACAGTGTTAGCAAAAGCACCCCCAAGGACATTGGTTCCAGTCCGGCCCAGGTGTAGACCGTCCAATTTGTAATAGTCCCACCTCCCCCAGAACCGGTCCCAATGTCCCAAAAATCTGAACCCCTCCCTCCTGCACCATCTCTCAAGCCACGCATTCATCCTGACTATTCTTTCATTTCTACTCTGACTATCACGTGGCACTGGTAGCAATCCTGAGATTACTACCTCTGAGGTCCTACTTTTTAACTTGGCTCCTAACTCCCTAAATTCTGCTTGTAGGACCTCATCCCGTTTTTTACCTATATCATTGGTGCCTATGTGCACAATGACAACTGGCTGTTCACCCTCCCCCTTCAGAATGTTCTGCAGCCGATCTGAGACATCCCTGACCCGTGCATCTGGGAGGCAACATACCATTCGGGAGTCTCGTTTTCGACCACAGAACCGCCTATCTACTCCCCTTACAATCGAATCCCCTATGACTATAGCCCTTCCACTCTTTCTCCCGCCCTTCTGAACAGCAGAGCCAGCCACGGTGCCATGAACCTAGCTACTGCTGCCTTCCCCTGGTGAGCCATCTCCCTCAACAGTATCCAAAACGGTATACCTGTTGTGGGGGGAGATGACCGCAGGGGACACCTGCGCTGCCTTCCTGCTCTTTCTCTGCCTTTTGGTCACCCATTCCCTTTCTCCCTCAGCAATCCTAATCTGCGGTGTGACCAATTCACTAAACGTGCTATCCACAACCTCCTCAGCATCGCGGATGCTCCAAAGTGAGTCCATCCGCAGCTCCAGAGCCGTCATGCGGTCTAACAAGAGCTGTAGCTGGACACACTTCCTGCACGACATCAACCGTGTCCCTGAGCTCCCACATTGAGCAAGAGGAGCATGTCACGGGTCTGAGATCTCCTGCCATTTTTAATCTTAAGCTTAAACTTAGTTAAATGAAAAAGGAACGAAAAGTTTTTAAACAATCACACGATAAAATTTAAAAAAAAGAGAAACAGAAAAAGCCTTACCTTATCTACACACCACCGAGTCCTTTTTTTTTGGTTCGAGGAGGAGGGCGGGTGGGAGACACTACAGGTGTAGTGTCTCGGGTTCAGAAACGGCCCAAATATATAGGGTTTTACTTACCCAGCAGCCCCCTGGTCTCCGCCGAAAACAAAAGGAAATTAAGTTTACTTTAAACTGACCTTCCCAGCTGCTCACTCGCTCGCCCTCTCTGCTCCCGAAAAAGCTGCTGCAATGAAAAAAGGACAACTAGGTTAAACCAGTTTTCAGGGGCTGGAGTCAAACAGTATAAAAGTAAGCCATCTTACAGTGCTGACTTCATTTGCACTGGACTGCTGACTTGGGGCTGCGTTAGAGTGCTAAAGTGGGAGTTTTGTGACTGAGGGCGTTCGGTGAGGAGGGAGCGAGGAGCTCCTTTCATTTCCTACCTATCCTTAAAGAGTGTGAGGGGAGCCGAGAGTTTCCAAAGAGCACAGCTGACTGGTGAGCAAGTCCTGGTGAGTATTTTTCAAACTGGATTGAATTGTAAGTCACTGTTTTAGCAAGACTTAGTTGATTTATTTTTTTATTATAATAGTCTTCTCAAGTTTTAAATTTAAAAGGTTTAGTTAAGCAGGAGAGCTTAAAGCTGTGGTTTGCTCCTCTTGCTGCATGTGGGAATACGGGAACATTTCCAGTCCTCAGGACCAGAATGTGTGCAGGAAGTGTGTCAGCTGCAGCTCCTGGAAGCTCGGGTTTCAGAGCTGGAACGGCGGCTGGAAACACTGGAGCATCCGTGAGTCTGAGAGCATCGTGGATAGCACGTATAGAGAGGTGGTCACACCGCAGCTGAAGGGACTTGAGGAAGGAAGGGAATGGGTGACCACCAGGCAGTCCAAGAGAAACAGGGAGGTAGTTCAGCAGTCCCCTCAGGTCCCGTTTGCAAATCGGTATTCCATTTTGGAGGCTGATGAGGCTGGTTCCTCCAGGGAGTGCGGACAGAGCCAAGCTTCTGGCACCACAAACAGCCTGTCTGCACAGGAAGGGGGAAAGAGAGGAACAGAAATAGTAATTGGGGATTCTATAGTCAGGGGAACAGATAGGAGCTACTGTGGCCGTCAATGTGACTCCAAGATGGTGTGTTGCCTCCATGGTGCCAGGGTCCGGGATGTCACTGAACGGTTGCAGGGCATCCTGAAGGGGGAGGGTGATCAGGCAGAGGTCATGGTACATGTTGGTACCAATGACATAGGAAGAAAGAGGGATGAGGTCGTGCATCAAGAATTCAGGGACTTAGGCAGCAGCTAAAAAGCAGGACCTCTCGGGTTGTAATCTCTGGATTAGTCCCAGTGCCACATGCTAGCGAGTATAGAAATAGGAGAATAGCACAGATGAATGCGTGGCTTAAGAGTTGGTGCAGGAGGGAGGGTTTTAGATTCCTGGACCACTGAGACCGTTTCTGGGGAAGGTGGGACCTGGACAAGCGGGACTGTCTACATCTGAACCAGAGAGGGACTAACATCCTTGCTGGCGGGTTTGCTAGTGCTGTTGGGAGGAGTTTAAACTAATTTGGCAGGGGGAGGGGATGCAGACTCCTAGCAGAATAGGGACACAGCTAAGCACAGGAAAGCGAACAAGTCAGAGGGAATACAGCGGAAGTAAGTTTCAAGGGAGTAAGACCAGGATGGAAGGCCTCTACTTTAATGCCAGGAGTATTACAGGTAAAATGGATGAGTTAAGGGCAAGGATTGACACGTGGAATTGTGATATAGTAGCCATCATGGAGACATGGTTGAGGGAGAGGCAGGATTGGCAGCTCAATATCCCGGGATATAGAATCTTCAGGCGAGACAGAGGAGGGGGTAAAAGAGGAGGGGGCATTGCAATATTAGTTAAGGAGTCAGTTACTGCAGTGAGGAGAGATGATATCTTGGAGGGAGCATCAAATGAAGCTTTACAGGTAGAGTTTAGGAATAAAAAAGGGACAGCCACATTGCTAGGTGTTTATTATAGACCCCCAGATAGTCAGCGGGAAATTGAGGAGCAAATATGTGCGCAATTCACAGAGGTGTGTAAAAATAATAATAGGGTAATTATATTAGGTGATTTCAACTTTCCCAACATTAATTGGGATAGTCATCGTGTTCAGGACTTAGATGGAGTGGAGTTCTTAAAATGTATACAGGAGAGGATTTTTTTTTTCCAAAATATACTTTATTCATAAAAATCTGTAAAAATTACATTGCCAAACAGTTTCAAACAGCACCAAAAAAATACAAACATTGCAAGGGAGATCAGTTTCCTTCAATACTGTCATGAGTTTCTTCCCAACCCTTCCGTTTCACAATTGTCATGTCAATTACAGTTTTACATTTACAGCAATTGAGAATATTAACGATACAGTTCGAGGGGTTTCCCATGGATCCAGCCCCTCAGTTCAGCTTGGTGGGGGAACCTTACACTGTGGTCTTTCCCCATTGAGCCTTTGCTGCGGCTGCCCCAAGCTTTAGTGCGTCCCTCAGCACGTAGTCCTGGACCTTGGAATGTGCCAGTCTGCAACATTCGGTGGTGGACAACTCTTTGCGCTGGAAGACCAGCAGGTTTCGGGCAGACCAAAGAGCGTCTTTCACCGAATTGATAGTCCTCCAGCAGCAGTTGATGTTTGTCTCGGTGTGCGTCCCTGGGAACAGCCCATAGAGCACAGACTCCTGTGTTACAGAGCTGCTTGGGATGAACCTCGACAAAAACCACTGCATCCCTTTCCACACCTACTTTGCAAAGACACATTCCAGGAGGTGGGCAACCGTCTCTTCCCCACCACAGCCACCGCGGGGGCATTGCGCGGAGGGGGCGAGACTTTGGGCGTGCAGGAAGGATCTGACGGGGAGGGCCCTTCTCACCACCAGCCAAGTTACATCTTGGTGCTTGTTTGAAAGTTTTGGTGATGAGGCATTCCGCCAAATGACTTTGGCGGTCTGCTCAGAGAACCATCCGACAGAATCCACCGTCTCCTTTTCCCGTAGGGCCTTGAGGACATTCCGTGCAGACCACTGCCTGATGGATCGGTGGTCAAAGGTGTTTTCCCGCAGAAACTGCTCCACGAAGGATAGGTGGTACGGCACGGCCAAACTGCATGGAGCGTTCCATGGCAATGTGACCAGGCCCATCCTTCGCAACACCGGGGACAGATAGAACCTCAGCACGTAGTGACACTTGGAGTTTTCGTACTGGAGGTCTACACACAGCTTGATGCAACCGCACATGAAGGTGGTCATCAGGATGAGGGCCACGTTGGGTACATTTTTCCCGCCCTTATCCAGAGATTTGAACATCGTGTCCCTCCAGACCCGGTCCATTTTAGATCCCCAGATGAAGCGGAAAATGGCTTGGGTGACCGCCACGGCGCAGGAGTGGGGTATGGGCCAGACCTGCGCCACGTACAGCAACAAAGTGAGCGCCTCGCACCTGATGACCAGGTTCTTACCCACAATGGAGAGAGATTGCTGCCCCCACATGCTCAACTTTTGTTGTACCTTGGCTACTCGCTCCTCGCAGGTTTTGGTGCACGCCCCGGCCTTCCGAACCATATCCCCAGCACCTTCAGGTAATCTGACCTGACGGTGAAGGGGACAAAGGATCGGTCAGCCCAGTTCCCAAAGAACATGGCCTCGCTCTTGCCATGGTTAACTTTGGCTCCCGAGGCCAGTTCAAACTGGTCACAGATGCTCATCAGTCTGCGCACGGACAGCGGATCCGAGCAGAAGACGGCAACGTCATCCATATACAGGGAGGTTTTAACCTGAGTGCCTCCGCTGCCTGGGATTGTCACCCCTCTTATGCTCACATCCTTCCTAATAGACTCAGCAAAGGGTTCAATACAGCAAACAAACAAGACCAGGGAGAGAGGACAGCCCTGTCTGACTCCTGATTGGATCGGGAAACTTTCCGATTCCCACCCATTGATTGAGACTGCACTACTGATGTTTGCGTAGAGCAGTTTGATCCAATTGCAGATTTCCTCCCCAAACCCCATTTTGGAAAGCACGTCCATCATGTTCTTTTCTTTTGGGCCTCCTTATCTCGAGAGACAATGGATACGCGCCTGGAGGTGGTCAGTGGTTTGTGAAGCAGCGCCTGGAGTGGCTATAAAGGCCAATTCTGGAGTGACAGGCTCTTCCACAGGTGCTGCAGAGAAATTTGTTTGTTGGGGCTGTTGCACAGTTGGCTCTCCCCTTGCGCCTCTGTCTTTTTTCCTGCCAACGACTAAGTCTCTTCGACTCGCCACAATTTAGCCCCGTCTTTATGGCTGCCCGCCAGGGCATGTAGGTGTGCGATATCCTGTCAAAAGCCTTCTCCTGGTCCAGGCTGATGAGGCAGGTGTCCACCCTCCTGTCCCGCACATAGGTGATCGTATCCCTGAGTAGCGCAAGACTATCAGAGATCTTCCTGCCGGGTACAGTACAGTTCTGATCGGGGTGAATCACCAACTCCAGAGCAGACTTGACTCGACTGGCTATGACTTTGGACAGAATCTTGTAGTCAACATTAAGCAGTGAGATGGGCCGCCAATTTCTGATTTCTGCCCTCTCCCCCTTCCGCTTGTAAATGAGGGTGATGATGCCTTTCCTCATGGATTCTGACATGCTGCCGGCCAGCAGCATACTCTCGTATACTTCCAGCAGTTCCGGGCCGACCCAGTCCCACAGGGCCGAGTACAACTCAACCGGTAAACTGTCGCTTCGCGTCATACAGCCCAGCATAAAAAGATTTGCTGATCCTTAGTATGTCGGACTGCGAAGACGTTACTGAGCCATCCTCTTCCTTCAGGCTGCTGATAACAGAGCTCTCTCTGTGTACCTTTTGGAAGAAGTAACGCGAGCACGTCTCCTCCTGCTCGATGGAGCGGACTCTGGACCGGAAGATGATCTTGGAGGCCTCCTTGGCAAAGAGCGAGGCCTGCTGGCTCTTCACCTCTTGGAGGTCCTCCTTGACCTCGACCCCCATCAACTGCAGCCGGAGCAGATTTTGCATAATTTTCTGGAGTCGGGACATTTCCCTCTATCTCTCCCTCGCCCTCTGAACACCTTTGTGGATGAAGAACCTCTTGATGTTTTCCTTGATTGCTTTTCACCAGTGAACTGGAGACTCAAAGAGGGGTTTCACGGTCCTCCAACCTTTGTAATCCCTTTTGAGTTCCTCAACGTTCTCTGGGGTCAGCAGTGGAGCATTGAGCTTCCATGTGCCCCTGCCAACCCGCTGGTCGTCCTGTAAGTGACAGTTGGCCAGTAAGAGGCAGTGGTCGGAGAAGTTGCTTGACGTTGGTGGATCCGACCGTGACAGCACAGGACACAAACAGGAAGTCAATCCTGGAACGGGCAGACCGGACCATGTGTATCTGCGCTGTGCTCCATCTGCAGGTTTGCTCAAGACGTCGTGCAGTTTGGCATCTTTAACTGTTTCTATTAGGAATCTGGATGTAGCGTCATGTTTGCTGTTGTCTCTGCCGGATTGTCCATCCAACAAGGGAGGGTGCAGTGCTGGACCTAATGCTGGGGAATGAAGCCGGACAGGTGGTTGATCTGTTGGTGGGGGAACATTTTGGTGATAGCGACCACAAGATGGTACAATTTAAGCTTGTTATGGAGAAAGAAATAGACAAGTTGCAAAAAAAGGTTTTGGATTGGGGGAGAGCGAATTTTAGTAAAATAAGGCAGGATCTGGCCAAGGTAGACTGGAAAGAGTTACTTGTCGGGAAATCTACACAAGAGCAGTGGGGGCATTCAAAAAGGAAATGGGGAGGGTACAGACCCAACATGTTCCCTCCAGGGTAATAGGTAGGAGCAACAAGCCCAGAGAACTATGGATGACTAGAAACATTCAGGGTATGCTGAGAAGGAAAAGAGAGGCTTTTAGCAAATACAAGGAGAGCAAATCAATGGAAGCATTAGTGGAGTACAGAAAGTGTAGGATGGAGCTTAAGAAAGCAATTAGGAGAGCAAAGAGGGGATATGAGAAAGCTCTGGCTGGTAAAAGTAGGGAAAATCCCAAGATATTCTATAAGTATATCAATGGAAGAGGATAACCAGGGAAAAAGTAGGACCCATTAGGGACTAAGGGGGAAATCTGTGGGTGGAGCCAGAGGACATTGGTAGGGTGTTGAACGAATACTTCACATCTGTCTTCACCCAAGAGAAAGAGGATGTAGATATGGAACTCAGAGAGAGAGACAGTGAGGTTCTTGAGCAAATTGTCACAGGGAGTGACAAGGTATTGGAGGTTTTGGCAGGCTTAAAAGTGGACAAATCTCCAGGTCCGGACGATTTGTGTCCCAGGATGCTGTGGGAAGCGAGGGTGGAGATTGCAGGGGCTCTGGGCCAAATTTTTAATTCCTCTCTGGCCATGGGGGAGGTGCCAGAGGACTGGAGAACAGCTAATGTGGTCCCACTATTTAAGAAAGGTTGTAGAGATAAGCTAGGGAACTACAGACCAGTGAGTCTCATGTCAGTGGTGGGGAAACTATTGGAGAAAATTCTGAAGGAGTGAATCTATCTCCACTTGGAGAGGCAAAATTTGATCAGGAATAGTCAGCATGGCTTTGTCAGAGGGAGATCATGCCTAACAAACTTGATTGAATTTTTTGAGCATGTGACCAGGTGTGTAGATGAGGGTAGTGCAGTTGATGTAGTTTACATGGATTTCAGCAAAGCCTTTGACAAGTTCCCACATGGGAGACTTATTAAGAAAGCAAATGCACATGGGATACAGGGTAACTTGATAAGGTGGATTCAAAATTGGCTTAGCTGTAGGAGACAGAGAGTGATGACAGATGGCTGTTTTAGTGACTGGAAGCCAGTGTCCAGTGGCGTACCACAGGGATCTGTGCTGGGTCCCTATTGTTTGTCATTTATATAAACGACATAGATGACAATGTGGGGGGTAGGATCAGTAAGTTCGCGGATGACACAAAGATTGGCCGAGTGCTTAACAGTGAGGTTGAGTGTGTTGGGTTACAGGAAGATATAGACGGGATGGTCAAATGGGCAGAAAAGTGGCAGATGGAATTTAACCCTGTAAAGTGTGAGGTGATACACTTTGGAAGGAGTAATGTGACACGGAAGTATTCAATGAATGGCCTGACACTGGGATCTCTGAAGGCAGAAGGGCAGGTTAATAGGGTGGTGAAAAAGGCATATGGGACACTTGCCTTTATCAATCGAGGCATAGAGTACAAAAGCAGGGAGGTCATGTTGGACTTGTATAGAACTTTGGTAAGGCCACAGCTGGAGTACTGTGTGCAATTCTGGTCGCCACATTATAGGAAGGATGTGATTGCACTGGAGGGGGTGCAGAGGCGATTCACCAGGATGTTGCCTGAGATGGAACATTTAAGCTATGAAGAGAGGTTGGATAGGCTTGGGTTGTTTTCACTGGAGCAGAGAAGACTGAGGGGTGACCTGATCGAGGTGTACAAGATTATGAGGGGCATGGACAGGGTGGATAGGGAGCAGCTGTTCCCCTTAGTTGAAGGGTCAGTTATGAGGGGTCACAAGTTTAAGGTGAGGGGCAGGAGGTTTAAGGGGGATTTGAGGAAGAACTTTTTTACCCAGAGGGTGGTGACGGTCTGGAATGCACTGCTTGGGAAGGTGGTAGAGGCGGATTGCCTCACAACCTTTAAAAAGTACCTCGATGAGCACGTGGCACGTCATAACATTCAAGGCTATGGGCCAAGTGCTGGCAAATGGGATTAGGTAGACAGGTCAGGTGTCTTTAATGCATCGGTGCAGACTCGATAGGCCGAAGGGCCTCTTCTGCACTGTATTATTCTGTGATTTTGCGATTCTTTGAATGCGGGTAGCCAGTCACTGCAGCTGGATACACTTCCTGCACACATGGTCGTCAAGGACACTGGAAGCGTCCCTGATTTCCCACATAGCGCAGGAGGAGCATATCACGGGGCTGAGCTCCCCTGCCATGACTTACCCTTAGGTTAATTAGTTACTCCCTTAATTAAAAAATACTAATTATACTAGGGGCCTTGTTCTACCCACTTCAATCTAAAGTCCTTAAAAAAAAACACTTTAGTAGTACTCAGCTTATCACCAGAGATTTTTTTTTCCAACAAAAAAAAACTTTCCCCTTTTTTTTTAAGATATTCTGACAGCTGCTACTCACCGACCAATCAGCTTGCAGCTTTCCTCTGATGTCACTGTTTGCCTGTTTTTTTTCAACACTCCGGCACGCTGGAAGAGGTTCGACTGCTCTCCGCTCCGGGAAGGTGAGCGATTGGGGTCGATTTATAGACTCCGCACCCAACGTTCTCCCCACAGGTCCACTCCGGTCCTCTCCGCTCTGCTCCCGGAAGGTAAGAGACTGGGCCTCGATCCTCGGGGTCGATTTATAGGCTCCGTTCCCAGCGTTTTCCCCACAGGTCCGCTCCAGTCCTCTCCGCTCCCGGAAGGTAAGAGACTGGGCCTCGATCCTCGGGGTCAATTTAGAGGCTCCGTTCCCGGCGTTCTCCCCACAGGTCCGCTCCAGTCCTCTCCGCTCCACTCCTGGAGGTAAGAGGCTAGGAATCCTGAAGCGAGTAACTCACCTCCTGTCCACCATTTACAAGGCACAAGTCAGGAGTGTGATGGAATACTGTCCACTTGCCTGGATGGGTGCAGGTCCAACAACACCATCCAGGACAAAGCAGCCCGCTTGATGGCGCCTCATCCATAAACATTCCCTCCCTCCACCACCGACACACAGTGGCAGCAGTGTGTACCATCTACAAGATGCACTGCAGCAATGCACCAAGGCTCCTTAGACAGCACCTTCCAAACCCGTGACCTCTACCAACTAGAAGGACAAGGGCAGCAAATACATGGCAACATCACCACCTCCAAGCTCCTCTCCAAGTCACACACCATCCTGACTTGGAACTGTATCGACGTTCCTTCACTGTCGCTGGGTCAAAATTCTGGAACTCCCTTCCTCGCAGCACAGTGGGTATACCTACCCAACATGGACTACAGCGGTTCAAGAAGACAGCTCACCACCACCTTCTCAAGGGTAATTAGGGATGGGCAATAAATGCTGGCATAGCCAGCGACGCCCACATCCCCCAAACAAATAATAAAAAGATCTGCAGCACATGGTATGAAAAATGTCAGATGATTCTATGGATTATTACTTCAAACATTATTGCAAGTATTCTAGGGACATTAAACATCATATTCTTTATGATATTCAAGGGAACATTCTACGGAGTAATTATGGGATCTTCAATCAGGACATTCTATGGAATTTTACGAAATACTATATGTAACAATAATATTCTATGGAAAGTATGGAATGGGCTTTGGAACATACTTTGGAATATTTTAAGGAACATTCTACAAAATATTCTATGGATCATTTTCTAAAATATGATCTCTCTCTTGGCATTTGTTCGTGGATGAAGATTTTTAGGAAGGTTGTACTCATTGGTTGCAGTCCCACTGGTGGCTAGTCAGCTCCATCCGTGACCGCAGATTCTCCCACAGTGGGTGTAAGTGAAGGTGTAGTCTCTGCGGGATTTATCCTTTTCCTCCTTTTCTTTTTCATGCTGGTTCTTCGCTCAGTCTCGAAGGTGTCTGTATCCCTACTGATGTAGCATCTCCAGGCATCACGATCTATGGCATGCGCTTCCCACGGGTGATGGTCAATGTGGCACACAGAGAGTCCTTGAAACATTTGCGTGGGACCCCACTGTTTTATTTACCCGTAGTCAGCACTCTGTGCAACATGATCTTGGGCAGGTGACTATCGTCCATCTGGGCAACGTGACCCAACACAGTTGGCTTTGCAGAAGGATGGTCTCGGTGCTGGTGATTTTGGCTGTTTCCAGGACTTCAATGTTTGTGATGCAGTCCTGCCAACAGATCTTGAGGATGCTGCAAAGGCAGTGCTGATGGAAGCGCTCTACAATGCGTACATGATGGCGATATAGGTGCCATAGAGAAGGGTGGTGTGGATTTGTACACTTTGAGTTTGGTCTGTGCTCTGAGGCTATGGTCACTCCACAATCATTTGTAGGGTCTGCCAAATGTGCTGTTTCTTTTGAAAGCCTATTGTCCACTTCTTTGCCTATGGTGGCATCAAACAAGATGATGCTCCCCAAATCGGTAAATTGCTTGCGACATTCAGCTTGGTTCCCTCAATGACAATGCTTGGTGGTCTATATTAAAGGCCTGCCCAGGTCAGGAAAAAAAAAACCCAACCCAAACCCGATGAAACCACATCGGACCCGAGCCCAACCCGCCCGAGTCCTTCCAATTTTTCCTGCGCCCAACCCGACCACCGGAATGTTCACTTTACCTACCTTCCGATTTTGAATCCGTTTTTCAGTTTGAAATTCTTGCTGCAATTTTATCCAGTGAGCAACTGAGATGCAGAGACTAGGAAGGTCCGGAGTGATTAATTATTATAAAATATACAGTATTTATCTAAAAAATATAAAACGATCACTGTCAGGACTCTAGTCTACACACATACTGTATAGTACTGTGTGAGCCAGAAGCCCCCTGAGGTTGAAAAGGCCTCCATCAGTCTGGAAGCATACTTAAACTCCCTCTTAAAGGTCTTACATAGGTGATAAAATATGATATCCACGGCTGTAAAGGAATTTCACATTTTATGGAATATTTACCATGAATTCAGTAGAACATTCCAAGAAACATTTAAGGGGACATGCAGTAGAACATTCTACAAAATGTTTTCTTGTAGTATATGGTTCGTTCTACAGAACTTTAGAGTCACAGAGTCGTACAGCATAGAAACAGGCCCTTCGGCCCACCACGTCCATGCTGACCACAATGCCTATCTATACTAATCCCACCTGCCTACATTAATTCTATGCCTTGTTTATTCAAGTACCTGTCCAGATGCCTCTTAAATGTCACCACTGTTCCTGCCTCCACCACCTCCTCAGGCAGCTCATTCCAGATACCCACTGTTCTTTGTGTGAAAAATTTACCCCTTTGATCCCCTTCAAACCTCCTCCCTCTCACCTTAAATCTATGCCCTCTAGTTTTAGTCACCCTTACCATGGGAAACAGACTCTGGCTATCTACCCTATCTATGCCTCTCATAAATTTATATACCTCAATCATGTCCCCTCTCAGCCTCCTTCACTCCAGGGAAAACAGACCCAGCCTATCCAATCTCTCTTTATAACTCAAGCCCGCCAAACCAGGCGACATCCTTGTGAATCTTTTCTGCACCCTCTCTAGCTTAGTCACATCTTTCCTGTAGTGCGGCGACCAGAACTGCACACAGTACTCCAAATGCGGCCTAACCAACGTTATGTACAACTGTCCCGACTCTTGTACTCAGTGCCTCGGCTGATGAAGGCAAGCATGCCATATGCCTTCTTCACCACCCTGTCTACCTGTGTTGCCACTTTCAGGGAACTATGTACTTGCACCCCAAGGTCTCTCTGCTCAACAACACTCCCCAGGGCCCTGCCATTCACTGTATATGTCCTGCCCTGGTTTAACTTCCCAAAATGCATCATTTCACACTTGTCTGCGTTAAATTCCATTTGCCAATCCCTTGCCCACTTTCCTAGTTGATCTATATTCTGTTGTAACCTTAGACAACCTTCTTCACTGTCCACTAAACACCAATTTTGGTGTCATTTGCAAACTTACTAATCATGCCCCTTACATTCACATCCAAGTCATTAATATATGTGACAAACTTTCTATGGAGCATTCCATAAACTATAGAACAATCTTGAGGCACTCTGGACATTCTATCACATATTCAATATGACATTCAATGGACCATTCTGAAGATGATCTGCAGGATGTTCTAAAGAACATTCCATGGAACATACCATGAAATTCTGTGGAACCTTCTACAAGAGAGCATTCCCAGCTTTCAGTGATACATTCGACAAACTATTCAATGGAAATCTACAAAACACTTTTGTGCACCTATATAGAATGGCTTGGCCATGTGAGCCGCATGGAAGATGGCAGGATCCCCAAAGACACATTGTACAGCGAGCTCGCCACTGGTATCAGACCCACCGGCCGTCCATGTCTCCGTTATAAAGACGTCTGCAAACGCGACATGAAATCGTGTGACATTGATCACAAGTCGTGGGAGTCAGTTGCCAGCATTCGCCAGAGCTGGCGGGCAGCCATAAAGACAGGGCTAAATTGTGGCGAGTCGAAGAGACTTAGTAGTTGGCAGGAAAAAAGACAGAGGCGCAAGGGGAGAGCCAACTGTGCAACAGCCCCAACAAACAAATTTCTCTGCAGCACCTGTGGAAGAGCCTGTCACTCCAGAATTGGCCTTTATAGCCACTCCAGGCGCTGCTTCACAAACCACTGACCACCTCCAGGCGCGTATCCATTGTCTCTCGAGATAAGGAGGCCCAAAAGAATAGAATGTTCATTCAACTAATCTCTGGATGTTCAACAGAACATTCCATGGAATATCCTTGGGGTGATTCTAAAGAACATTCTGGAGGATCTGCAGTGAAACTTGCTGTGGAATAATAAATCTGACATTCCATCGATTCTGTAGAGCGTTCTACATTACATTCAATGGAACTGTCTATGATGCAATATTGTACAGAACATTCTAGTGAAAGTTCTATTGCTGTTTCTATGGCACATTCTCAGGAATATCTTACGGAAACTATTATTCTTTCACATATTTTGTGGTACACTTAATGAAACATTCTTTGGAAGATTACAGAGAACAATCTGAAGAAACATTCCATGGAACATTCTACAGAATATTATACTCCACCTGTGTAGAAATTTCTATTGAATTTTTTATTGATTTTTTTTTTTACAGAGCATTGTGAATGATGGGAACATATTTGTAATATTCTTGTGTTCATTCTATAGGAATATAGGATCAGGAATAGGGAATTTATCCCCTCAAGCTTGTTCCGCCAGTCAATGAGGTCATCGCTAATCTGAACCTAACTTCACATACCAGCCTTTGGTCCATATCATTTAATACCTTTGCTTAACAATAATCTATCAATCTCATTTAAGATTAACAATTGGTCTAGCATCAATTGTAATTTGTGGGAGAGAGTTCCAAACTTCTACCACCCTTTGTGTGTAGAAGTTTTCCTAATTTCACTTCTGAAAGGTCTAGCTCTAATTTTTAGGTTCTGACACCTAGTTCTAGTCTTCCCAAATAGTGGAAATAGTTTCTATCTACCTACCAGTTCTCTTTAATATCTTGAAAACATTGATAAAGTCCAAGGGATATAAACTTGAAAGGATATGGTGGAAGATAGGTTTAGCCATCCACTGTCACATCTCACTGGACCACATAAAGCACTATCGGGTCCTCCTCTCATCTGCTAAAACTGCTCACTATTCCAGGATCATCCTGGAATGCAAAGATAACCCCGATGACATTTCCCTGTTGCAAAATGGCTACTGAAACGGTTATCCCCTGTCTCCTCCACCTTCAATTCCAATAATAAGTGTGAGGAGCTCTTGGACTTCTTGTACGATCTGCCTTCCACGAGCCCATGGCCAATCTTTCTCTGAAGTTCCCCACCCCCATGCTGCTCTAGCCCTAAACTCGCATTTTCTCTAGTTACTCTCCTATCTTCCCTCATGCCCTATCCAAGCTCATGCTGTCCATGAGACCCACCTCCTGCTCCCTCGACCCTATTCCCAATAAACTGCTGACCACCCAACTTCCTCTCCTGGTCTCTACATTAGCCAATATTGTTAATTGTTCTCTCTCTTCAGGTGTTGTCCCTTTGTCATTTAAATCTGGCATCATCACCCCTCCTCAAAAAACCAACCCTTGACCCCATCGTACTTGCAAACTACCATCCCATCTCCAATCTCCCTTTCTTGTTCAAAGTCCTTGAATGTGTTGTCACCTCCCAAATCCATCTTTCTCGGAATTCCATTTTTGAATCCCAGCAATCAGGTTTCTGCCCCTAATATAGTCCCGAAACTGCTCTGCTGCCTTTGACATGGTTGACCACACCACCATCCTCCTTCAATGCTTCTCTTCTATCATCCAGCTGGGTGGGACTGCTCTCATCTGGTTCTTATTCTTATCTGTCTAATCATAGGCAGGGAATTGCTTGTAATGGCTTCTTTTCCCACTCCTGCACCATTACCTCTGGTGCCCCCAAAGATCTATCCTTGGGCCCCTCCTATTTCTCATCTACATAGAGTCATAGAGCTATACAGCACAGAACAGGCCCTTCAGCCCATCGTGTCTCTGGCGGCCATCAAGCACCTTACTATTCTAGTCCCATTTTCCAGCACTTGGCCCGTAGCCTTGTATGCTATGACATTTCAAGTGCTCATCTAAATATTTCTTAAATGTTGTGAGGGTTCCTGCCTCTGCCACCCCTTCAAGCAGCGTGTTCCAGATTCCAACCACCCTCTGGATGAAAAAGTTTTTCCTCAAATCCCCTCTAAACTTCCTTCCCCTTACTTTAAGTCTATAGCCCCTGGTTATTGACCCCTCCGCTGAAGGAAAAAGTTTCTTCCTATCTAACCTATCAATGCCCCTCATAATTTTGTATACCTCAATCATGTCCCACCTCAGCTTTCTCTGCTCTAAGGAAAACAACCCTAGCCTTTTCAGTCTCTCTTCATAGCTGAAATGCTTCAGCCCAGGCAACATCCTGGTGAATCTCCTCTGCTCCCTCTCCAGTGCAATCACATCCTTCCTATAGTGTGGTGCCCAGAACTGTACACAGTACTCCAGCTGTGGCCTAACTAGCATTTTATACAGCTCACTCATAACCTCCCTGCTCTTATAATTCTATGCCTTGGCTAAAAAAGGCAAGTATCCCAAATGCCTTTCTAACCACCCTATCTACCTGTGCTGCTGCCTTCAGTGATCTATGGACAAGTACACCAAGGTCCCTATGACCTTCTGTACTTCCTAGGGTCCTACCATCCATTGTATATTCCCTTGCCTTGTTAGTCCTCCCAAAATGCATCACCTCACACTTCTCAGGATTAAATTCCATTTGCCACTCTTCGCCCATCTTACCAGCCCATCAATATCGTCCTGTAATCTAAGGCTTTCCTTGGTGACATCATCCAAAAGCACAGCATTAGTTTTCATATGTATGTTGACAACACTCAGCTCTACCTCACTATCACCTCTTTCAACTGTGTTCCCCTCTAATTCCCAAACCCTTTGCTAATGAAGCAGTCTATGCCTACAGTGGACCTGGATAACATTCCAGCTTGGGTTGACAATGGCAGGTAACATTCACACCCCTGAATTGCCAGGTAATGACCAAAGATGAACCCAAAGATGTTTTATCAATACATTGAGTAAGAGGATAACTAATGAGAGAGTACAGCACATAAAAGACCAAAAAGGTAACCTATGTGTAGGGGTGGAAGATGTTGGTATGGTTCTTTATGAATACTTTATGCTGTCTTCACAAAAGAGGGGGACGATGCAGATATTGTAGTTAAGGAGGAGGAGTGTGAAGTTTTGGATGTGATAAACATAGGGAGAGAGGAAGTATTAATGGGATTAGCATCCTTGAAAGTTGTTAAATCACCAGGGCCAGATGAAATGTACACTAGGCTGTTAAAAGAAGCGAGAGAGGAAATCGTAGAAGGTCTGACCATCATTTTCCAGTCCTCACTGGATACAGGTGTGGTGCCGGAGGATTGGAGAACTGCTAACGTTGTACCTCTGTTTAAAAAGGGAGCGAAGGATAGACCGAATAATTACAGGCCAGTCAATCTAATCTCAGTAGTGGGCAAATTATTGGAATCTATTCTGAGTGACAGGATAAACCGTCACTTAGAAAGGCACACATTAATCAAGGATAGTCAACATGAATTTGTTAAGGGAAGATCTTGTTTGACCAACTTGATCAAATGTTTTAAAGAAGTAACAAGGAAAATAGATGCAGTTGATGTGGTCTACATGGATTTTAGCAAGGCTTTTGACAAGGTCCCACATGGCAGACCGGTTAAAAAAATTAAATTCCATGGGATCCAGGGAAATGCAGCAAGGTGGATACAAAATTGGCTCAGTGGCAGGAAACAATAGGTTTTAGCAACTGGAGGGCTGTTTCCAGTGGCATTCTGCAGGGCTCAGTACTGGGCCTCCTGCTTTTTGTGGTACATATTAACAATTTGGATGTAAATGTAGGGGGCATGATCAAGAAGTTTGCAGACGACACAAAGATTGGCAGATAGCGAGGAGGATAGCTGTAGGTTGCAGGAAGATATTGATGGTCTGGTCAGATGGGCAGAAAAGTGGCAAATGAAATTCAACTTGGAGAAGTGTAAGGTGATGCATTTGGGGAGGTCAAACAAGGCAAAGGAATACACGATTAATGGGAAAATCCTGAGAGCTGTAGAGGAAGTAAGGGACCTTGGAGTGAATGTCCACAGATCCCAGAAGGTAGCAGGACAGGTCAATAAGGTCACCTCATTACAGAAAGGATGTAATTGCTCTAGAGAAGGTACAGAGGAGATTTACGAGGATGTTGCCAGGACTGGAAAAATGCAGCTGTGAGGAAAGATTGGATAGACTGGGGTTGTTCTCCTTGGAACAGAGAAGGCTGAGGGGAGATCTGATTGAAATGTACAAAATTGTCAGGGGCCTGGGTAGAGTGGAGGTGGAGGATCTATGCACCTTCTATTCACACTTAGCACAGTGACGAGGGTGCATAGATTTAAAGCGATTGGTAGAAAAATTAGAGGGGAGATGAGGAAAAACTTTTTCACCCAGAGGGTGGTGATGGTCTGGAACTCACTGCCTGAAAGGGTAGTTATGGCAGAAACCCTCAGCTCATTCAAAAGGAGTCTGGATATGCACCTCAAGTGCCATAAGCTGCAGGGCTACGGACCAAATGCTGGAGGGTGGGATTGAGAATAGGTGGATCGTTTTTTGGCCAGCACAGACACGATGGGACAAGTGGCCTCTTTCTGTGCCTTAAACTTTCTATGATTCTATGGGGACCAAGAGGAAAGTGTTGAGGGAGCAGGAAGTGAGTATCATGTATAAGATGAGCTGGGAGATCAGAAAGGGAGATCAGAAACTAGAGAAAAATGAGGTCAGGGATAGGGAAAGGGAGTGGGGGGGGGGGGGGGTGGTGGAACAATGGCTTGGTGGGACTGGGAAGGAAAGTAAGTGACAGAAGCTGCTTAACAGATGATCTAAATTACTCCCAAAGCCATGCACTAGTGAAAGTAGAAATAGGAAGATAGGGAGGAACATTGCATGGCATGATGCAGGAAGGGAGGGAGGACTGACTTCAGATTCTTGGGCATTGGGACGAGTTCTCGGGCAGGAGGCACCTATTCAAAAGGGACAGTTTGCATTGCAACAGGACTGGGACCAATGCCCTCACAGGAGGTTCACTAATGTGGTTGGGGTGGGTTTAAACTAAATTAGCAGCATATGCACCAGCATATACAAGTCGAAAAGAGGAATAAGTTGCATAAATTGTGTGTTGTGTAGTTCTAGTGAAGCAAGTAATGCCATATTAGCTAAGAACCAACCAAGAAGGACTACGTGGAAAACACAGACAGGTTTAGAATGCATTATGTAAATCCACAAAGTGTGTGTTTCTTTATTTTTCATGGGATGTGTGGGTTACTGACAAGGCCTTGAGAAGCTGACGGTGAGCTGCCTTCTTTCCCCACCGCAGTCCATCGAGTGCAGTTACACCCAAGTTCTGTTAGGGAGGGAGTTACAGGATTTTGATCCAGTGAGAGTGAAAGAACGGCGATATATTTCCTAGTCAGGATGGTGTGCAACTTGGAGGGGAACTTGCAGATGGAGGTGTTCCATTTGTCTGCTATTCTTGTTCTTCTTGGTGGAAGGTTTACAAAGTACTGTCAAAGGAGGCGTGGTGTGTTGCTGCAGTGCATCTTGTAGATGGTAGACACGGTTGCCACTGTGCATCGGTGATGGATGGATGCCAATCAAGCAGGCTGCTTTGTTCTGGATGGTTTCAAGCTTTCTGAGAGCTGTTGGAGCCACACTCCTGCAGGCAAGTGGAGACTATTCCATGACTTGTGGCTTGTAGATGCTGAGAAGTGTGAGGTGATGCATTTTGGGAGGACTAACAAGGCAAGGGAATATACAATGGATGGTAGGACCCTAGGAAGTACAGAAGGTCAGAGGGACCTTGGTGTACTTATCCATGGATCACTGAAGGCAGCAGCACAGGTAGATAGGGTGGTGAGGAAGGCATATGGGATACTTGCCTTGATCAGCCAAGGCATAGAATCTAAGAGCAGGGAGGTTATGAGTGAGCTGTATAAAATGCTAGTTAGGCCACAGCTGGAGTACTGTGTACAGTTCTGGTCGCCACAGCATAGGAAGGATGTGATTGCATTGGAGAGGGTGCAGAGGAGATTCACCAGGATGTTGCCTGGGCTGGAGCATTTCAGCTATGAAGAGAGACTGAAAAGGCTAGCGTTGTTTTCCTTCGAGCAGAGAAAGCTGAGGGGGGATGTGATTGATGTACAGTGGCGCAGTGGTTAGCACCGCAGCCTCACAGCTCCAGCGACCCAGGTTCAATTCTGGGTACTGCCTGTGTGGAGTTTGCAAGTTCTCCCTGTGTCTGTGTGGGTTTCCTCCGGGTGCTCCGGTTTCCTCCCACATGCCAAAGACTTGCAGGTTGATAGGTTAATTGGCCTTTATAAATTGCCCCTAGTATAGGTAGGTGGTAGGGAAATATAGGGACAGGTGGGGATGTGGTAGGAATATGGGATTAGTGTAGGATTAGTATAAATGGGTGGTTGATGGTCGGCACAGACTCGGTGGGCCGAAGGGCCTGTTTCAGTGCTGTATCTCTAAACTAAACTAAACAAAATTATGAGGGGCATTGATAGGTTAGATAGGAAGAAACTTTTTTCCCTTAGTGGAGGGGTCAATAACCATGGGGCACAGATTTAAGGTAAGGGATAGGAGGTTTAGACGGGATTTGAGGAAAAACTTTTCTCCCCCGGAGGGTGGTTAGAATCTGGAGCGCACTGCGTGAAGAGGTGGCAGAGGCAGGAACCCTCACAACATTTAAGAAGTATTTAGATGAGCACTTGAAATGCCATAGCATACAAGGTCATGGGCCAAGTGCTGGAAAATGGGATTAGAATACTTAGGTGCTTGATGGCCAGCAAAGACACGATGGGCCAAAGGGCCTGTTTCTGTGCTGTATAACTCTGAATTTATGACAGGCTTTGGGGAGGCAGGAGGTGGGTTAATCGCTGCAGAATTCCCAGCCTCTGACCTGCTCTTGTAACCGAAGTATTTATGGAGCTGCTACAGTACAGATTCTGGTCAATGGCAACTGCCAGCAACTCCCCCCCACTCCCTCAGGATGTTGATAGTGGGGGATTCAGCAATGGCAATGCCACTGAATGTCAAGGGGAGATGGTTAGATTCTCGTATTGGAGGTTGGCATTGCCTGGCACATGTGTGGTGCAAATATTACTTGCCACTTACCAGCCCAAGCCTGAACATTGTCAAGTCTTGCTGCACACAGACTGCTTCAGTACCTGAGGAGTTACAAATGATACTGAACATCGTACAATCATCAGCGAACATCCCCACTTCTGACCTTATGGAGGGAAGGTTATCAATGAAGCAGCTGAAAATGGTTCAGCCTAGGACACGACCCTGAAGAACTCCAGCAGTGATGCCCTGGGGCTGACTTGATGGGTATCCAACAACCACCTTCCTTTGTGCTAGGTATGACTCCAACCAGTGGAGAGTTCTCCCCTTGTTTGACTTCAGTTTGGCTAGGGCTCCTTCATGCCACACTCAGTCAAATACTGCCTTGATATCCAGGGCAGTCACTCTCACCTCACCGAGTTCAGCTCTTCTGTCCATGTTTGGACCAAGTCTATGAGGCGAGGAGCCGAGTGGCCCGAGCAGAACCCAAACCGAGCATTGAACAGGTTATTGCTGTTAAAGTGGCACTAGGGAGCACTGTTGACGACACCTTCCATCACTTTGCAGATGATCGAGAGTAGACTGATGACGCAGTAATTGGCTAGATTTTTGAAGAAGGGTCACTGACCTGAAACGTTAACTCTGCTTCTCTCTCCACAGATGCTGCCAGACCCGCTGAGTATTTCCAGCATTTCTTGTTTTTATTTCAGATTTCCAGCATCTGCAGTATTTTGCTTTTAATAGAGTGGTGATAATGGGGGACAAATATCAATCGGAATTCTTCTTCTTTGGCCTCCTTATCTCGAGAGACAATGGGTAAGCCCCTGGAGGTGGTCAGTGGTTTGTGAAGCAGCGCCTGGAGTGGCTAGAAAGGTCAATTCTAGAGTGACAGGCTCTTCCACAGGTGCTGCAGAGAAATTGGTTTGTCGGGGCTGTTGCACAGTTGGCTCTCCCCTTGCGCTTTTGTCTTTTTTCCTGCCAACTGCTAAGTCTCTTCGACTCGCCACACTTTAGCCCCGCCTTTATGGCTGCTCGTCAGCTCTGGCGAACGCTGGCAACTGACTCCCACGACTTGTGATCAATGTCATAGGATTTCATGTCGCGTTTGCAGACGTCTTTGAAGCGGAGACATGGACGGCCGGTGGGTCTGATACCAGTGGCGAGCTCGCTGTACAATGTGTCTTTGGGGATCCTGCCATCTTCTATGCGGCTCACATGGCCAAGCCATCTCAAGCGCCGCTGACTCAGTAGTGTGTATAAGCTGGGGATGTTGGCCACCTCGAGGACTTCTGTGTTGGAGATACGGTCCTGCCACCTGATGCTAAGTATTCTCCGGAGGCAGCGAAGATGGAATGAATTGAGACGTCGCTCTTGGCTGACATACATTGTCCAGGCCTCGCTGCCATAGAGCAAAGTACTGAGGACACAGGCTTGATACACTCAGACTTTTGTGTTCTGTGTCAGTGCGCCATTTTCCCACACTCTCTTGGCCAGTCTGGACATAGCAGTGGAAGCCTTTCCCATGCGCTTGTTGATTTCTGCATCTAGAGACAGGTTACTGGTGATAGTTGAGCCTAGGTAGGTGAACTCTTGAACCACTTCCAGAGCATGGTCGCCAATATTGATGGATGGAGCATTTCTGACGTCCTGCCCCATGATGTTCGTTTTCTTGAGGCTGATGGTTAGGCCAAATTCATTGCAGGCAGCCGCAAACCTGTCGATGAGACTCTGCAGGCACTCTTCAGTGTGAGATGTTAAAGCAGCATCGTCAGCAAAGAGGAGTTCCCTGATGAGGACTTTCCGTACTTTGGACTTCGCTCTTAGACGGGCAAGGTTGAACAACCTGCCACCTGATCTTGTGTGGAGGAAAATTCCTTCTTCAGAAGACTTGAACGCATGTGAAAGCAGCAGGGAGAAGAAAATCCCAAACAGTGTGGGTGCGAGAACACAGCCCTGTTTCACACCACTCAGGATAGGAAAGGGGTCTGATGAGGGGCCACCATGTTGAATTGTGCCTTTCATATTGTCATGGAATGAGGTGATGATACTTAGTAGCTTTGGTGGACAACCAATCTTTTCTAATAGTCTGAAGAGACCACGTCTGCTGACGAGGTCAAAGGCTTTGGTGAGATCAATGAAAGCAATGTAGAGGAGCATCTGTTGTTCGCGGCATTTCTCCTGTATCTGACGAAGGGATAATGTTAGAATAAAGGGTAAGAAGAGGCAGGAATTTCTGAAACGTGTTCAGGAGAACTTCCTTGGCCAGTATGCTAGTTGGACCAAGAGCAAGAAGGCATTGCTAGATCTGGTGCTGGGGAATGAGGTGGGCAAGTATGTGTAAAAATGATTATATCATAAGGTTTAGATTAGTAATGGAGAAGAGCTAAATTGGAAGAGGACTAACTTCAATGGGATGAGAGGGGATCTAGCCAAGGTAAAATGGAACCAAAGACTGATAGGAAAAACTATAACACAACAATAGGTGATCTTTAAGGAGATGTTTCAGGTACTGGCTAACTGCATTCCAACAAGAGGGAAAGGCAGGGGAACCAAAGCCAGGGCGCCAAACCAGAGTCGAAGAGAGGGAGGGAGGAGCACAGCTCGAGGAGCAGGAGCCGAGCTGGGAAATTTTTTTTTAAATCAAAAAGTGACATCAGAGTGATGTCACATTGAACAGTGAGAGCAGGGAAACAGAGCAGCTGGGGTCAGTATTCAGGTAAGTTTTTAATTTAATTTAATTGAAATCAAATATAGAGTAAGACTTGATTGATTTATTAGTATATAAACTAAAAACTAAAGTGGATTAAAAAACTAAAGACCAGTTGGAAATTTAAATAACAAATTAAAATATAATTAAATAAAATAGAGATGCAGGGCCAGGCGATGTGTTGTATCTGCATGATGTGGGAGCTGGTGGACCCCATTGTGGTTCCTAGTGACCACATCTGTAGCAAGTGTTGGCTGTTCAAGGAACTCTGGCTCAGAGTTGATGAGCTGGAGTCTGAGCTTCGGACACTGCGACACATCAAGTAGGGGGAGTGTTACCTGGACGCTGTGTTTCAGGAGACAGTCACACCCCTTAGATTAACTACCTTGAATTCGGCCGGTGGTCAGGGACAGGAGGGTGTGACTATGAGTCAGGCAGGTAGAGGAATCTAGGAGGTAGTGTTGCAGGAGCCTCAGCCATTGTCCTTGTCCAACAGGTTCGAGATTCTTGCTCCCTGTGTGGACGAGAGAAGGGATTGTAGGGAGGATGAGCAAACTGACCGTCGCACCATGGTACAGGGTGCCATTCAAGTGGGGGGAGAAAAGAGAAATGTAGTCGTAATCGTGGATAGTATAGTTAGGGGCATAGAGACTGTTCTCTGTGACCAGGATCGAGAGTCCCGAAGGCTCTGTTGCCTACCTGGTGCCAGGATTCAGGATATCTCATCTGGGCTGCAGAGGAACTTGGAGTGGTAGGGAAAAGATCCAGTTGTCGTGATCCACGTAGCTACAGACGATATAGGTAGAACGAGGTTAGAGGTTCTGCTGAGGGAATGTGAGCAGCTAGGGGCTAAATTAAAAAGCAGAACCAAAAAGGTAATTATCTCCGGATTATTACCTGAGCCACGAGCTAATTGGCACAGGGTCAATAAGATTAAAGAGGTAAATGCGTGGCTCAAAGTTTGGTGCGGGAGAAATGGATTCGAAATCATGAGACATTGGCACCAGTACTGGGGAAGGAGGGAGCTGTTCCGATGGGACAGGCTCCACTTGAATCATGCTGGGACCAGAATCCTGGTGAATCGCATAACGAGGGCTGTAGATAGGGCTTTAAACTAAATAGTGGGCCGCGGGGGGGGGGGGGGGGGGAAGAGGGTTCAGTTGCATGGAAAATTAGTAAGTCAAAGTTAAAGGAGAAGGCAGGAGTGCAAGTTAGTGATGAGGCTGATTGTTACCAGAAAATAAACGGGACAGAACATGTCAATGTCATATTGCACCAAGGAATCATACAAGAGTAGGGAAATTTGATAATAGAACAAACTTAAAGGCGCTGCATCTGAATGCACAAAGCATTCGGAATAAAATAAATGTGTTAACAGCGCAAATAGAGACGAATGGATATGATTTACTGGCGATTACGGAGACATGGCTGCAGGGAAGTCACGTTTGGGAATTGAATATCCAAGGGTACTCAGTATTTCAGAAAGAGAGTCAGGACGGAAAAGGAGGAGGTGTAGCTTTGTCAGTAAAGGAAGAGATCAGTGCTGTAGTGAGAAATGATATAGGCACTGGAGATCAAGATGTAGAATCAGTCTGTGTAGAAATAAGAAATAGCAAGGGAAAGAAGTCCCTGGTGGGAGTAATCTATAGGTCCCCAGACAGTAGTTCCGCAGTGGGGCACAGTATAAACCAGGAAATACTGAGGGCTTCTAAGAAAGGTATGGCAATAATCATGGGTGATTTTAATATGCATATAGACTGGATTAGTCAAATTGGCAAGGGTAGCCTTGAGGGAGTGTTCATTGAATGTATTAGCGATTATTTTTTGAAGCAATATGTTGTGGAATAAACCAGGGTGCAGGCTATTCTAGATTTGGTTTTGTGTAATGGCGTAGGTTTAATTAATGATCTCATAGTTAACGATCATCTAGGGAAGAGTGATCATAGCATGCTAGAATTTCAAATTCAGTTTGAGGGCGAGAAACTGGAGTCGCACACTAGCATTCTGGAGTTAAAGGTAATTACATAGGCATAAGAACACAAGAACATAAGAACTAGGAGCAGGAGTAGGCAATTCAGCCCCTCAAGCCTGCTCCGCCATTCAATACGATCATGGCTTATCTCATCTTGGCCTCAACTCCACTTTCCTGCCCGTTCTCCATAACCCTTCAACCCATTTCTAATTAAAAATCTGTCTATCTCCTCTTCAAATTTACCCAATGTCCCAACTTCCACCGTACTCTGGGGTAGTGAATTCCACAGATTCACGACCCTTTGAGAGAAGTAATTTCTCCTCATCTCTGTTTTAAATCTGCAGCCCCTGATCCTATGACCTTTGTTCTAGATTGCCCCATAAGAGGAAACATCCTCTCTATGTCTACTTTGTCAATCCCCTTAATCATCTTATATACCTCAATTAGATCTCCTCTCATTCTTCTAAACTCCAGAGAGTAAAGACCTAAACTGCTCAATCTCTCTTCACAAAACAATCCCCCCATCTCTGGATTCAATCTAGTGAACCTCTGAACTGCCTCCAATGCAACTACATCCTTTCTCAAGTAAGGGGACCAAAACTGTACACAATACTCCAGGTGCGGTCTCACCAATGCCTTGTACAGTTGTAGCAACACTTTCTTACTTTTATACTCTATTCCTTTAGTAATAAATGCCAAAATTCCATTTGCCTTCCTTATCACCAGCTGTACCTGCAAACATGTTTCTGCGATTTGAGGTCCCTCATGGCAGACTGGTACAAAAGGTGAAGTCACACAGGATCAGAGATGAGCTGGCAAGATGGATACAGAACTGGCTCAATCATAGAAGACAGAGGGTAGCAGTGGAAGGGTGCTTTTCTGAATGGAGGGCTGTGACTAGTGGTGTTCCGCAGGGATCAGTGCTGGGACCTTCGCTGTTTGTACTATATATAAATGATTTGGAGGAAGATGTAGCTGGTCTGATTAGTAAGTTTGCGGACGACACAAAGGTTGGTGGAGTTGCAGATAGTGATGAGGATTGTCAGAGGATACAGCAGGATATAGATCGGTTGGAAACTTGGGCGGAGAAATGGCAGATGGAGTTTAATCCGGACAGATGCGAGGTAATGCATTTTGGAAGGTCTAATACAGGTGGGAAGAGTACAGTACATGGCAGAACCCTCAGGAGTATTGACAGGCAGAGAGATCTGGGCATACAGATCCACAGATCACTGAAAGTGGCAACGCAGGTGGATAAGGTAGTCAAGAAGGCATACGGCATGGCATGCTTGCCTTCATCGGTCGGGGCATAGAGTATAAAAATTGGCAAGTCATGCTGCAGCTGTACAGAACCTTAGTTAGGCCACACTTGGAATATTGCATGCAGTTCTGGTCGCCACACTACCAGAAGGATGTGGCGTCTTTGGAGAGAGTACAGAAGAGGTTTACCAGGATGTTGCCTGGTCTGGAGAGTATTAGCTATGAGGAGAGGTTGGATAAACTCGGATTGTTTTCAATCGAACGACGGAGCTGGAGGGGCGACATGATAGAGGTTTACAAAGTTATGACGGCATGGACAGAGTGGATAGTCAGAAGCTTTTTCCCAGGGTGGAAGGGTCAGTTACTAGGGGGCATAGGTTTAAGGTGCGAGGGGCAGTTTAGAGGGGATGTGCGAGGCAAGTTTCTTTACACAGAGGGTGGTGAGTGCCTGGAACTTGCTGCCGGGGGAGGTGGTGGAAGCAGTTACGATAGCGACGTTTAAGAGGCATCTTGACAAATACATGAATAGGATGGGAATAGAGGGATACGGACCCTGGAGGTGCAGAAGGTTTTAGTTTAGACAGGCAAGATCGGCGCAGGCTTGGAGGGCCAAATGGCCTGATCCTGTGCTGTACTGTTATTTGTTCTTTGATTCATGCACGAGGACACCCAGATCCCTCTGCACCGAAGCACTCTGAAGTTTCTCTCCATTTGGATAATAATTTGCCTTTCTATTCTTCCCACCAAAATTGATAACCTCACACTTATCCACATTATAATTCATCTGCCAAATTTTGGCCCATTTATCTAATCTATCCATATCAATTCGTAGATTTATTTCTTTATTGCAACTTAGTGTCCCACCTATTTTCGTGTCATCTGCAAATTTAGCTATAGTACCTTCTATCCCTGCATCCAAGTCATTTATATAGATTGTAAATAGTTGGGGCCTGAGGATTGAACCCTGTGGCACCACACAAAAAGAACATTGAACAGTACAGCACAGGAACAGGCCCTTCGGCCCTCCAAGCCTGCGCCGATCCAGATCCTCTATCTAAACATGTCGCCTATTTTCTAAGGGTCTGTATCTCTTTTCTTCCTGCCCATTCATGTATCTGTCTAGATACATCTTAAAAGACGCTATCGTGCCCGAGTCTACCACCTCCGCTGGCAACGCGTTCCAGGCACCCACCACCCTCTGCGTAAAGAACTTTCCACGCATATCCCCCCTAAACGTTTCCCCTTTCACTTTGAACTCGTGTCCTCTAGTAATTGAATCCCCCACTCTGGGAAAAAGCCTCTTGCTATCCACCCTGTCTATACCTCTCATGATTTTGTACACCTCAATCAGGTCCCCCCTCAACCTCCGTCTTTCTAATGAAAATAATCCTAATCTACTCAACCTCTCTTCATAGCTAGCGCCCTCCATACCAGGCAACATCCTGGTGAACCTCCTCTGCACCCTCTCCAAAGCATCCACATCCTTTTGGTAATGTGGCGACCAGAACTGCACGCAGTATTCCAAATGTGGCCGAACCAAAGTCCTATACAACTGTAACATGACCTGCCAACTCTTGTACTCAATACCCCCTCCGATGAAGGAAAGCATGCCGTATGCCTTCTTGACCACTTTATTGACCTGCGTTGCCACCTTCAGGGAACAGTGGACCTGAACACCCAAATCTCTCTGGACATCAATTTTCCCCAGGACTTTTCCATTTACTGTATCGTTCACTCTTGAATTGGATCTTCCAAAATGCATCACCTCGCATTTGCCCCGATTGAACTCCATCTGCCATTTCTCTGCCCAACTCTCCAATCTATCTATATTCTGCTGTATTCTCTGACAGTCCCCTTCACTATCTGCTACTCCACCAATCTTAGTGTCGTCTGCAAACTTGCTAATCAGTCCATCTATACTTTCCTCCAAATCATTAATGTATATCACAAACAACAGTGGCCCCAGCACGGATCCCTGTGGAACACCACTGGTCACACGTCTCCATTTTGAGAAACTCCCTTCTACTGCTACTCTCCGTCTCCTGTTGCCCAGCCAGTTCTTTATCCATCTAGCTAGTACACCTTGGACCCCATGCGCCTTCACTTTCTCCATCAGCCTGCCATGGGGAACCTTATCAAACGCCTTACTGAAGTCCATGTATATGACATCGACAGCCCTTCCCTCATCAATCAACTTTGTCACTTTCTCAAAGAATTCTATTAAGTTGGTAAGACATGACCTTCCCTGCACAAAACCATGTTGCCTATCACTGATAAGCCCATTTTCTTCCAAATGGGAATAGATCCTATCCCTCAGTATCTTCTCCAGCAGCTTCCCTACCACTGACGTCAGGCTCACCGGTCTATAATTACCTGGATTATCCCTGCTACCCTTCTTAAACAAGGGGACAACATTAGCAATTCTCCAGTCCTCCGGGAACTCACCCGTGTTTAAGGATGCTGCAAAGATATCTGCGCCGATCATTATACCTGTCTAAACTAAAACCTTCTGCACAGCCGGGGTCCGTATCCCTCTTTTCCCATCCTATTCATGTATTTGTCAAGATGCCTCTTAAACGTCGTTATCTTAACTGCTTCCACCACCTTCCCCAGAAGCAAGTTCCAGGCACTCACCACCCTCTGTGTAAAGAACTTGCCTCGCACATCCCCTCTAAACTTTTCCCCTCGCACCTTAAATCTATGCCCCCTAGTAACTGACCCTTCCACCCTGGGAAAAAGCTTCTGACTATCCACTCTGTCCATGCCACTTTTAACTTTGTAAACCTCTATCATAGTTACATCTTGCCAACCAGAAAAAGACCCATTTGTCCCGACTCTCTGTTTTCTGTTGGTTAGCCAATCTTCTGTCCAAGCCAATAAATTGCCCCTAACCCCATGTGATCTTACCTTGTGTATTAACTTTTTGTGCGGCACCTTAACAAATGCCTTCTGGAAATCCAGCTATACTACATTTACAGGATCCCCACTATCCGCTTTGCTTGTTACAGCTTCGAAGAACTCTAGCAAGTTAGTCAAACACAATTTACCCTTCATAAACGCATGCTGACTCTGATGGATTGCATTTTGACTTTCTAAATGTTTCGTCATTATTTCCTTAATAATGGAATATAACAATTTCCCAACGACAGATATTAAACTAACTGGTCTGTAGTTTCCTACTTTCTGCCTCCCTCCCTTTTTGAATAAGGGCTTTATATTAGCTTTTTTCCAATCCACTGGAATCTTTCCCGTATCCAGAGAATTTTGGAATATTATAACCAATGGATCCACTATCTCTGCTGCCACTTCCTTTAGCACCCTAGGATGTCGGCCATCAGGTCCTGGGGACTTGTCTGCCTTCAACCCCAATAGTTTGCTCAGTAATTGTTTCCTAGTGATAATGATTGTTCGAAGTTCCTTCCTTTCTATAACCTCTGCATTACGTGTTACTATTGGGATGGTACTAGTGTCCTCCACCGTGAAAACTGAAGCAAAATACTGATTTAGTGTCTCTGCCATTTCTGTGTTCCCTTCTATTAACTCCCCAGTCTCATCGTCCAACGGACCAACATTCACTTTAGCTGCTCTCTTCCCTTTTACATACTTATAGAAGCTTTTGCTATCTGTTTTTATAGTTTGCGCTAGTTTTCTTTCATAATTTACCTTTGCTCTTTTTATTATTTTTTTAGTAACCCTTTGTTGACCTTAGTTTCCCAATCTTCCAGCCTGCCACTGGCCTTTACAATATGGTATGCCTTAGTTTTTGTCTTTATGTTATCCTTAACTTCCTTGCTTAGCCATGGATGTTTTTTTCCGTTTCCTAGAATCTTTCTTCCTCCCTGGAATATATTTTAGTTGGGATAAATTGAATATCTCCTTAAACATCTGCCACTGCTCGTCAACTGTCCTACCTTGTAGTCTTCCTGCCCAGTCCACTAGGGCCAAATCTATCCTCATGCCTATATAATTACCTTTGTTTAACTCCAGAACGCTCGTGTGGGACTCCAGCCTCTCGCCCTCAAACTGAATTTGAAATTCTAGCATGCTATGATCACTTTTCCCTCGAGGATCCTTAACAATGAGATCATTTATTAATCCCACCTCATTACACAACACCAAACCTAGAACAGCATGCTCCCTGGTTGGTTCCACAACATATTGCTCCAAAAACCAATCTCTGATACATTCAATGAATTCTCCCTTGCCAATTTGACTAATCCAATCTATATGCATATTAAAATCACCCATGATTATTGCCATACCTTTCTTACAAGCCCCCAGTATTTCCTGGTTTATACTGTGCCCCACTGTGGAACTACTGTTTGGGGACCGATAGATTACTCCCACCAGGGACTTCTTTCCCTGGCTATTTCTTATTTCTATACAGACTGATTCTACATCTTGATCTCCAGTGCCTATATCGTTTCTCACTACAGCACTGATCTCTTCCTTCACTAACAAAGCTACACCACCTCCTTTTCCTTCCTGTCTATCCTTCCAAAATACTGAGTACCCCTGGATATTCAATTCCCAAATGTGGTTTCCCTGCAACCACATCTCGGAATCGCCACTAAATCATACCCATTTGTCTCTATTTGCACTGTTAACTCATTTATTTTATTCCGAATGCTTCGTGCATTCAGATACAAAGCCTTTAAGTTTGTTCTATTACTAAATTTCACTGCTCTTGCACAATTCCTTGGTGCAATATGATGTTCACACGTTCTGTCCCTTCCTTTTATTTTCTGGTAACAATCGGCCTCACCACTAACCTGCACTCCTACCTTCTCCTTTAACCCGGGCGGCACAGTGGCGCAGTGGTTAGCACCTCAGCCTCACAGCTCCAGAGACCAGGGTTCAATTCTGGGTACTGCCTGTGCGGAGTTTGCAAGTTCTCCCTGTGACCGCATGGGTTTTCGCTGGGTGCTCCGGTTTCCTACCACCGCCAAAGACTTGCAGGTGATAGGTAAATTGGCCATTGTAAATTGCCCCTAGTGTAGGTAGGTGGTAGGGAATATGGGATTACTGTAGAGTTAGTATAAATGGGTGGTTGTTGGTCGGCACAGACTCGGTGGGCTGAAGGGCCTGTTTCAGTGCTGTATCTCTAAATAAATAAAATAAACTTCCTGTTTTTCCATGCAACTGAAACATCCCCCCACTATTTAGTTTAAAGCCCTATCTACAGCCCTAGTTATGCGATTCGCCAGGACTCTGGTCCCAGCATGATTCAGGTGGAGTCCGTCCCATCGGAACAGCTCCCTCCTTCCCCAGTATTGGTGCCATTGTCCCATGAATTCGGACCCATTTCTCCCACACCAATCTTTGCACCACACATTTACTTCTTTAATTTTATTGACCCTTTGCCAATATGCCCGTGGCTCAGCAGAACCTCTAACCTCGTTCTACCTATATCGTTGGTACCTACATGGACCACAACTGGATCTTTTCCCTCCCACTCCAAGTTCCTCTGCAGCCCAGATGAGATATCCCGAACCCTGGCATCAGGTAGGGAACAGAGAACAGTGTCTATGCCCCTAACTATACTTCCCCGATTACGACTACATTTCTCTTTTCTCCCCCCACTTGAATGGCTCCCTGTACCACGGTGCTGTGCTCAGTTTGAACAAAGAACAGTACAGCACAGGAACAGGCCATTCGGCCCTCCAAGCCTGCGCCGATCTTGATGCCTGCCGAAACTAACATCTTCTGCACTTCCGGGGCCCATATCCCTCTATTCCCTTCCTATTCATAGATTTGTCAAGATGTCTCTTGAACGTCGCTATCGTATCTGCTTCCACCACCTCCCCTGGCAGCATGTTCCAGCACTCACCACCCTCTGTGTAAAAAACTTGCCTCGCACATCCCCTCTAAACTTTTCCCCTCGCACCTTAAACATATGTCCCCTAGTAACTGACTCTTCCACCCTGGGAAAAAACTTCTGACTATCCACTCTGTCCATGCCGCTCATAACTTTGTAAACCTCGATCATGTCGCCCCTCCACCTCTGTCATTCCAGTGAAAACAAGTTTTTCCAACCTCTCCTCATAGCTAATGCCCTCCAGACCAGGCAACATCCTGGTGAACCTCCTCTGTACCCTCTCCAAAGCCTTCACGTCCTTCTGGTAGTGTGGCGACCAGAATTGCACGCAATATTCTAAGTGTGGCCTAACTAAGGTTCTGTACAGCTGCAACATGACTTGCCAATTTTTATACTCTATGCCCCGACCGATGAAGGCAAGCATGCCATATGCCTTCTTGACTACCTTATCCACCTGCGTTGCCACTTTCAGTGACCTGTGGACCTGTACGCCCAGATCTCTTTGCCTGTCAATACTCCTAAGGGTTCTGCCATTTACTGTATACCTCCCATCTGCATTAGACCTTCCAAAATGCATTACCTCACATTTGTCCGGATTAAACTCCATCTGCCATTTCTCCGCCCAAGTCTCCAACCGATCGATAGCCTGCTGTATCCTCTGACAATCCTCATCATTATCCGCAACTCCACCAACCTTTGTGTCGTCCACAAACTTACTAATCAGACCAGCTACATTTTCCTCCAAATCATTTATATATACTACAAACAGCAAAGGTCCCAGCACTGATCCCTGCAGAACACCACTAGTCACATCCCTCCATTCAGAAAAACACCCATCCACTGTTACCCTCTGTCTTCTGTGACTGAACCAGTTCTGTATCCATCTTGCCAGCTCACCTCTGATCCCGTGTGACTTCACCTTTTGCACCAGTCTGCCATGCGGGACCTTGTCAAAGGCTTTACTAAAGTCCGTATAGACAACATCCACCACCCTTCCCTCATCAATCATCTTCGTCACTTCCTCAAAAAACTCAATCAAATTAGTAAGACACGACCTTCCCTTCACAAAACCATATTGTCTCTCGCTAATAAGTTTGTTTGTTTCCAAATGGGAGTAAATCCTGTCCCGAAGAATCCTCTCTAATAGTTTCCCTACCACTGACGTAAGGCTCACCGGCCTATAATTTCCTGGATTATCCTTACCACCCTTCTTAAACAAAGGAACAACATTGGCTATTCTCCAGTCCTCTGGGACCTCACCTGTAGCCAATGAGGATACCAAGATTTCTGTCAAAGCCCCAGCAATTTCTTCCCTTGCCTCCCTCAGTATTCTAGGGTAGATCCCATCAGGCCCTGGGGACTTATCTACCTTAATGCTTTGCATGACACCCAACACCTCTTCCTTTTTGATAATGAGATGACTGAGATTATCTGCACTCCCTTCCCTAGGCTCATCGTCCACCAAGTCCTTCTCCTTGGTCAATACTGATGCAAAGTACTCATTTAGCACCTCACCCATTTCCTCTGGCTCCACCCATAGATTCCCATCTCTGTCCTCGAGTGGGCCAACCCTTTCCCTGGTTACCCTCTTGCTCTTTATATATGTATAAAAAACCTTGGGATTTTCCTTAATCCTGTTTGCCAATGACTTTTCATGACCCCTTTTAGCCCTCCTGACTCCTTGCTTAAATTCCTTCCTACTGTCTTTATATTCCTCAAGTGCTTCATCTGTTCCTAGCCTTCCAGCCCTTACAAATGCTTCCTTTTTCTTTTTGACGAGGCTCACAATATCCCGTGTTATCCAAGCTTCCCGAAACTTGCCAAACTTGTCTTTCTTCCTCACAGGAACATGCTGGTCCTGGATTCTAATCAGCTGACGTTTGAAAGACTCCCACGTCAGATATTGAGTTACCCTCAAACAGCCGCCCCAATCTAAATTCTTCAGTTCCTGCCTAATATTGTTATAATTAGCCTTCCCCCAATTTAGCACCTTCACCCGAGGACTACTCTTATCCTTATCCACAAGTACCTTAAAACTTACGAAATTATGGTCACTGCTCCCGAAATGCTCCCCCACTGAAACTTCGACCACCTGGCAGGGTTCATTCCCCAATACCAGGTCCAGAATGGCCCCATCCCTCGTTGGACTATCTACATACTGTTTCAAGAAGCCCTCCTGGATCCTCCTCACAAATTCTGCCCCATCCAAGCCCCTAGCACTAAGTGAGTCCCAGTCAATATTGGGGAAGTTAAAATCACCCACCACTACAACCGTTACCTTTACATCTTTTCAAAATCTGTCTACATATCTGCTCCTCTACCTCCCGTTGGCTGTTGGGAGGCCTGTAGTAAACCCCCAACATCGTGACTGCACCCTTCCTATTCCTGAGCTCCACCCATATTGCCTCGCTGCATGACCTCTCCGAGGTGTCCTCCCGCAGTACAGCTGTGATATTCTCCTTAACCAGTAATACAACTCCTCCACCCCTTTTTACATCCCCCTCTATCCCGCCTGAAGCTTCTAAAGCCTGGAACATTTAGCTGCCACTCCTGCCCTTCCCTCGACCAAGTCTCTGTATTAGCAACAACATCATATGTCCAAGTACTAATCCAAGCTCTAAGTTCATCTGCCTTACCTGTTATACTTCTTGCGTTGAAACAAATGCACTTCAGACTACCGGTCCCGCTGTGCTCAGCAACATCTCCTTGCCTGCTCTTCCTCTTAGTCCTCCTCATTTACTTCACTAGCTGTCCGACTGCTCTGGTTCCCACCCCGTTGCCACACTAGTTTAAACCCTCCTGAGTGACGCTAGCCAACCTTGCTCATCCTCCCTACAGTCCCTGCTCTTGTCCACACAGGGAACAAGAATCTCGAACCTGTTGGACAAGGACAATGGCTGAGGCTCCTGCAGCACTACCTCCTGGATCCCTCTACCTGCCTCACTCATAGTCACACCCCCCTGTCCCTGACCACTGGCCGAATTCAAGGTAGTTAATCTAAGGGGTTTGACTGCCTCCTGAAACACAGCGTCCAGGTAACTCTCCCCCTACCTGATGTGTCGCAGTGTCTGAAGCTCAGACTCCAGCTCATCAACTCTGAGCTAGAGTTCCTCGAGCAGCCAACACTTGCTACAGATGAGTTCATCAGGAACCACAATGGAGTCCACTAGCTCCCACATCAAGCAGATACAACACATCACCTGGTCCTGCATCTCTATTTTATTTAGATTTTAATTTGTTATTTAAATTTCCGACTGGTCTTTAGTTTTTTTTTATATCCCCTTTAGTCTTTAATTTATATATTTATAAATCAATCAAGTCTTACTCTATGTTGATGCAATTCAATTAAATTAAAAGCTTACCTGAATGCTCACCCCAGCTGCTCTGTTTCCCTGCTCTCACTGTTAAATGTGAGATCACCCAGATGTTACTTTTCGATTTTTTTTTCCTGCTCCTCGGATTACGCTCCTCTCTGCCTCTCTCCCACACAAACCTCCGGTCCTGCTGCACCTTGGGCTCTGCTCCTCTCTTTTGGCCCTAGCAGACTGGGCAGGAAGACTAAAAGGTAGGACAGTTGATGAGCAGTGGGAGATGTTTAAGGAGACATTCAATTCCTCCCAACTAAAATATATTCCAGAGAGGAAGAAAGATTCTCAGACGGGGAAAAAATATCTATGGCTAAGCAAGGAAGTTAAGGATAACATAAAGACAAAAACTAAGGCATACCATATTGCAAAGGCCAGTGGCAGGCTGGAACAAAAAGAACAAAGAACAGTACAGCACAGGAACAGGCCATTCGGCCCTCCAAGCCTGCGCCGATCTTGATGCCTGTCTAAACTAAAACCTTCTGCACTTCTGGGGACCGTATCCCTTGATTCCCATCCTATTTATGTATTTGTCAAGATGCCTCTTAAACGTCGCTATCGTACCTGCTTCCACCACCTCCCCCGGCAGCAAGTTCCAGGCACTCACCACCTTCTTTAGATTTAGATTTTAGAATATTACAGCGCAGTACAGGCCCTTCGGTCCTCGATGTTGCGCCGATCATCTGACCTACACTATTCCATTTACATCCATATGTCTATCCAATGACCACTTAAATGCCCTTAAAGTTGGCGAGTCTACTACTGTTGCAGGCAGGGCGTTCCATGCCCCTACTACTCTCTGCGTAAAGAAACTACCTCGGACATCTGTCCTATATCTTTCACCCCTCAACTTAAAGCTATGTCCCCTCGTGTTTGCCATCCTCATCCGAGGAAAAAGACTCTCACTATCCACCCTATCTAACCCTCTGATTATCTTGTATGTCTCTATTAAGTCACCTCTCCTCCTCCTTCTCTCTAACGAAAACAACCCCAAGTCCCTCAGCCTTTCCTCGTAAGACCTTCCTTCCATACCAGGCAACATCCTAGTAAATCTCCTCTGCACCCTTTCCAAAGCTTCCACGTCCTTCCTATAATGCGGTGACCAGAACTGCACGCAATACTCAAGGTGCGGCCTCACCAGAGTTTTGTACAGCTGCATCATGACCTCGTGGCTCCGAAACTCGATCCCCCTACTAATAAAAGCTAACACACCATATGCCTTCTTAACAGCCCTATTAACCTGGGTAGCAACTTTCAGGGATTTATGTACCTGGATACCAAGATCTCTCTGCTCATCTACACTACCAAGAATCTTCCCATTAGCCCAGTACTCTGCATTGCTGTTACTCCTTCCAAAGTGAATCACCTCACACTTCTCCGCATTAAACTCCATTTGCCATCTCTCAGCCCAGCTCTGCAGCCTATCTATGTCCCTCTGTACCCTACAACACCCTTCGACACTATCCACAACTCCACCGACCTTCGTGTCATCCGCAAATTTACTAACCCACCCTTCTACACCCTCATCCAGGTCGTTTATAAAAATGACAAACAGCAGTGGCCCCAAAACAGAACCTTGCGGTACACCACTGTGGAGAAGAACTTGCCTCGCAAATCCCCTTTAAACTTTTCCCCTCGCACCTTAAACATATGTCCCCTAGTAACTGACTCTTCCACCCTGGGAAAAAGCTTCTGACTATCCACTCTGTCCATGCCACTCATAACTTTGTAAACCCCTATCGGGTCGCCCTTCCACCTCCGTCGTTCCAATGAAAACAATCCGAGTTTATCCAACCTCTCCTCATAGCTAATGCCCTCCAGACCAGGCAACATCCTGGTAAACCTCTTCTGTACCCCCTCCAAAGCCACATCCTTCTGGTAGTGTGGTGACCAGAAAAGATCAACAAAGGGTTACTAAAAAAAGTAATAAAAAGAGCAAAGGTAAATTATGAAAGAAAACTAGTGCAAAATATAAAAACGGATAGCAAAAGCTTCTATAAGTATATAAGAGGGAAGAGAGTAGCTAAAGTGAATGTTGGTCCGTTGGAGGATGAGACTGGGGAATAATAGAGGGAACACAGAAATGGCGGAGACACTAAATCAGTATTTTGCCTCAGTTTTCACGGTGGAGGACATAAGTACCATCCCAATAGTAACAGGTAATGCAGAGGTTATAGAAACTTAGAACAATCACCACCACTAGGGAAAAATTACTGAGTAAACTATTGGGATTGAAGGTAGACAAGTCCCCAGGGCCTGATGGACTACATCTTATGGTCTTAAAGGAAGTGGCAGCGGAGATAGTGGATCCATTGGTTATAATATTCCAAAATTCCCTGGATGCGGGAAAGGTTCAGGTGGATTGGGAAAAAAAGTTAATATAATGCCCTTGTTCAAAAAGGGAGAGAGGCAGAAAGTAGGAAACTATAGACCAGTTAGTTTAACATCTATTGTTGGGAAATTGTTAGAATCCATTATTAAGGAAGTAATAACATTTAGAAAGTCAAAATGCAATCCATCAGAGTCAGCATGGTTTTATGAAGGGTAAATTGTGTTTGACTGACTTGCTAGAGTTCTTCGAAGCTGTAACAAGCAAAGTGGATAATGGGGATCCTGTAGATGTAGTATATCTGGACTTCCAGAAGGCATTTGACAAGGTGCCGCACAAAAGGTTAATACACAAGGTAAGATCACATGGGGTTAGGGGCAATTTATTAGCTTGGATAGAGGATTGGCTAACCAACAGAAAACAGAGTTGGGATAAATGGGTCTTTTTCTGGTTGGCAAGATGTGGGGTGCCA
The DNA here is from genome assembly GCF_036365525.1 of Heterodontus francisci. Taxonomy (NCBI): domain Eukaryota; kingdom Metazoa; phylum Chordata; class Chondrichthyes; order Heterodontiformes; family Heterodontidae; genus Heterodontus; species Heterodontus francisci. Next base: position 4,852,432 of record NC_090408.1, read on the forward strand.
CAGGGTTTGGTTCTAAGGCCCTATTTACAATCTATATTAAAGACTTGGATGCAGGGATAGAAGGTACTATAGGCAAATTTGCAGTTGACACTAAAGTAGGTGGGATCGTAAGTTGCAATAAAGAAATAAGAAATTTACAAGTGGATATGGATAGGTTAGGTGGGAATGGGCCAACATTTGGCAGATAAAGTTTAATGTGAATAAGTGTGAGGTTATCCATTTTGGTTGGAAGATTAGAAAGGCAAATTATCTTAATGGAGAGAAACTTCAAAGTGCTTCGGTGCAGAGGGATCCGGGTGTCTTCATACATGAATCGCAGAAAACTAGTATGCAGGTACAGCAGGTAATAAGGAAGGCAAATTGAATTTTGGCATTTATTGCTGAAGGAATAGAATATAAATGTAGGAAGTATTGCTGCAACTGTACAAGGCATTAGTGAGACCGCACCTGGAGTATTGTGTACAGTTTTGGTCCCCTTACTTGAGGAGGGATGTAGTTGCGTTGGAGGCAGCTCAGAGGAGGCTCACTAGATTGATTCCAGAGATGAGGGGTTTGTCTTATGAAGAGAGATTGAGCACTTTAGGCCTTTACTCTCTGGAGTTTAGAAGAATGAGAGGAGATCTAATTGAGGTATATAAGATGATTAAGGGGATTGACAAGGTGGACGTAGAGAGGATGTTTCCTCTTGTGGGGCAATCTAGAACGAGAGGTCATAGTTTTAGGATAAGGGGTAGCAGATTTAAAACAGAGATGAGGAGAAATTACTTCTCTCAAAGGGTCGTGAGTCTGTGGAATTCACTACCCCAGAGTGCAGTGGATGCAGAGACATTTGAGTAAATTTAAGGAGGAGATAGACAGATTATTAATTAGTAATGGACTGAAGGGTTATGGAGAACAGGCAGGAAAGTAGAGTTGAGGCAGAGATGAGATCAGCCATGATCATATTGAATGGCGGAGCAGGCACGAGGGGCTGAATTGCCTACTCCTGCTCCTAGTTCTTATGTTCCTTGGATGACGAGGAAGATACAGAATATGATGAAACAGAAGAGAGTTTATGATGTATATCAGTCGAATTTTTCAAGCGAGAACCAGGCCAAATATAATAAGCTGCGAGGGGAAGTGAAGAAGAAAAAAATGACTGGCAAGAAAGCCGGAAAATCAGACTGACTAGAGTGCTTACAGAGAGATGGCCTCCTTAATGGCTCTATGACGCTGCCATGATCTAATTGAACGGAACAGACTTGAGGGGTTGAATGGCCTACTCCTGTTCTTACTGTTGCAATCATTTTGATCCATCATTGACTTATTCCATCTCACAGTCTATTACATTCCACCAATTCATCAAATCAGTTTCTATTCCATTCCACCACACAAATTAAACCATAAAATATGAGTCAAAGGAAGGTACGATGAGACTGTACAGTTTGGTCACTGAGATACAAGGTTGACCCAAGTGCTGGACATTGTAAAGAAGCTTGTGGCTGAGACTAGCCCTGGCGTTGAGTTATTGGGAAACTTTGTAGACTGGAGACATTTGAAAGGCAATCTTATGGAATTGTATAAAGATAGGGAACAGAATGGGAAAGAAAATATGGATTACTACTTCAAATTACAGGAGTAAAACAAATGGACATGGTCTACACTAACAAAATGTAATTATAGACCAACAGTAAAAAAAACTCTCATGGGTATAGGCAGCAAATACCTTAGAACCATTTAATAGTTAACAGAAGGTGGGTAAGATATAGTAGTGTCATTCTCGGTGAATAAATTATGAGCTGAATAGCTTTCCGCATCTATAATTATCTGGTGATCCTCTGAAAACAAGTTGTGAGAAACAAATAATTGCATGCAAAGAGCATCAGCAATGAGGTCAATTCATAGCTGCCATAGCATTCAACCAGCTGCTTCCTATTCACTGTGGGTTCGCTGGTGCACCCGTAGCCCATTGGAGGTGCAGAAACGCTTTGTGCAGAAGGTGCATTCAAATGGTTTCTCTCCGGTATGAACACGCAGGTGTGTATCCAGGAGGCTGGGCCAGCGGAACCTCTTCCCACACACTGTACAACGGAACCCATTCCCCTCTTTGACACCGGATACACGCTGGCTGGGAGCAGGCACTGCTGCCTCAGAGGATTCACTTTCTTTCACTTTTTCCTTCCTGGCTCTTCTCTTCATCTTGTTTGCACATGTACCATCCAGCAGACCTGAACAAACAAAACCAATAAATTAGCATGTAGGCTTCAGATTCTCCTCTGCAGCAAAGCTGGAAACACATAGCAAGACAGTCAGAACCTATGGAAAGAAAAGACAGGCAAAGTTCTGGGCTCATTTTCTTAAGGGTTTAAAAGTAACAGACAGGCAATCCTCAGTGGAGTGGACAGGTCACCTGTCAAGTGGACAGAGTTGACAGAGCGCAGACCTGAGCAGAGGCAGGAGTATAAACAGCAGTAGAAAAGGTCCAAGACAGAGTGCAGACTTCAGCAAGATATATTCAGCAAATCCAAAAACAAAAAAAAAATCACTCCAAATCAAGGAGTGACGTCACAGGACAGCAAATAGGTGAAAAGTTGGTGAATATTTTTAAAAACTCAAGGCAGTAAGTTAAATTAAGAAATTTAATAGTTTAATAAATAGAGTCCAGTCGAATGCACATCCTGTGCTATGTGGGAACTCCAGAACAAACACATGTACAGAAGTGTCACCAACTGGAGCAGCTCGAACTTTGGGTTTTGGAGCTTGAACGGCAGCTAATGTCTCTGTGGAGCATGCGCAAGGCTGAGAGATACATAGATAGCATGTTTCAGGAGGTAGTCACCCTGCTGCTGAAGATTGTGCAGGCAGAGGGGTGACTGTCAGGCAGAAACAGGACTAGGCAGAGTGCAGGAGTTGCCAGAGTGCATCGTGGTCTCAAAAGAGCATTAAGATCTGAATATAGTGAGGGCAATGGTTGCTCTGGAGAGTGGAGCCAGAGTCAAGTCCACTGCACTATCAGATATACTGGGTGGGCAGGGAGAAGAGGAGGAATGTTAGGAAAGCATTAGTGATTGCCTACCTATTGAATTGGCTAATAGACAGGCATTTCTGCAGCCACAGATGTGACTCCATGACGGTATACTGCTTCCCTGATGCCAGGGTCAAGGATGTCATTTAGTGCTGCAAGGTCTTCTGAAAGGGGAGGGTGAGGAGTGGTAGGAGGAGGGATGATGTCTTGCAGGGACACTTTAGGAAGCTGGAAAAGTAGGATTTCAAAAAGGTAGTAATCCTTGGATTACTCCCACTGCGACGTGCTAGTGAGTACGTAACTGGAGATGAATGTATGGCTGAAGGGATGGTGCAAGGAGGGAGGCTTTAGATTCCTGGGGCACTGGGACCAGTTCTGAGGGAGATGCAACCTGTACAAGCCAGACAGGGTGCACCTCAACAGGACCAGGGCCAACATTGTGGCGTGGAGGTTTGCTAGTGCCATTGGGGAGGGTTTAAGCGAATTTGGCAGGGGAATTGGTACTTCAGTAGTGGCAAAACTGGAAATGGAAGGCAGAAAATTAGTAAGTATGGAAAGTAGAGAAAACAAAGGCCAAAAATAGACAGCAAAGGAGTTATTCATTGCTCAATATATATTTCAATGCAAGGAGTCTAGAAAATAAGGCAGATGAGCACTAATAGATGGGGACGGCGGTGGCGCAGTGGTAATGTCATTAGACTAGTAACCCAGAGCCCCAGGCTTATGCTCTGGGGACACGGGTTCGAATCCCAGCACAGTAGATAGTGGAATTTGAATTCAATTAATAAATTTGGAATTAAACGCTAGTCTAGTGGTGACCATGAAACCAGTCAATAGTTGTCAAAATCCATCTGGTTCACTAATGTCCTTTAGGAAAGGAAATCTGCTGTCCTTACCTGATCTGGTCCACATGACATGATAGAGGTTTACAAAGTTATGAGCGGCATGGACAGAGTGGATAGTCAGAAGCTTTTTCCCAGGGTGGAAGAGTCAGTTACTAGGGGACATAGGTTTAAGGTGCGAGCGGCAAAGTATAGAGGGGATGTGCGAGGCATGTTTTCTACACAGAGGGTGGTGAGTGCCTGGAACTTGCTGCCGGGGGAGGTGGTGGAGGCAGGTAAGATAGCGACGTTTAAGAGGCATCTTGACAAATACATGAATAGGTTGGGAATAGAGGGATACGGACCACGGAAGTGCAGAAGGTTTTAGTTTAGACAGGCATCAAGATCGGCGCAGGCTTGGAGGGCCGAATGGCCTGTTCCTATGCTGTACTGTTCTTTGTTCTTCTTTTCTTTGTAGCAGTTTGATACAACTGAGTGGCTTGCTAGGTATTTAAGAGTCCACCACATGAAACAAAGAACAAAGAACAGTACAGCTTTTATCCTCGTCAGTTGATTAATTGTCTGCTGCCATTTGCAACCGGGTGTGGCAGGACTGCAGAGCTTAAATCTGATCTGTTGGTTGTGGGATCGCTTTGCTCTGTCTATCGCATGCTGCTTCTGCTGTTTGGCATGCAAGTAGTGCTGTGTTGTAGCTTCACCAAGTTGACACCTAATTTTGAGGTATGCCTGGTGCTGCTCCTGGCATGCCCTCCTGCACTCTTTGAACCAGGGTTGGTCCTTCGTCTTGACGGTAATGATCGAGTGGGGAATATGTCAGGCCATGAGGTTACAGATTGTGGCTGAATACAATTCTGCTGCTGCTGATGGCCCACAGTGCCTCATGGATGCCCAGTTTGGGTTGCAGGATCTGTTTGAAATCTATCCCATTTAGCACAGTGGTAGTGCCACACAACACAATGGTGGGTACCGTCAATGTGAAGACATTGTGGGTCTTTGTCTCCACCAGGACTGTCCGGTGGTCACTCCTACCAATACTGTCATAGACAGTTGCATGTGCGACAGGTAGATTGGCGAAGATGAGGTCAGGTAGGTTTTTCCCTCTTGTTGGTTCCCTCACCACCTGCCGCAGACCCAGCCTAGCAGATATGTCCTTTAGGTCAGTAGTGTTGCTACCAAGCCACTCTTGGTGATGGATATTGAAGTCCCCCACCCAGAGTACATTTTGTGCCCTTGCCATCCTTAGTTCCTCTTCCAGCTTTCGCCCCATATCCTTCGATGCCTTTCGCCCCAAGAGCTATATCTAACTCCTTCTTGAAAACATACAATGTTTTGGCCTCAACTGCTTTCCGTGGTAGCGAATTCTTCTCATTTCAGTCCTGAAAGGTTTACCCTGTATCCTTAGACCATGACCCCTGGTTCTGGACTCCCCCACCTTCAGGAACATCCTTCCTGCATCTACCCTGTTAAGTCCTGTTGGAATTTTATAGGTTTCTTTGAAATCCCCCCTCACTCTTCTGAACTCCAGCGAATATAATCCTAACTGATTCAATCTCACCTCATACGTCAGTCCCGCCATCCCAGAAATCAGTCTGGTAAACATTCGCTGCACTCCCTCTATAGCAAGAACATCCCTCCTCAGATAAGGAGACCAAAACTGCACACAATATTCAAGGTGTGGCCTCACCAAGGCCCTGTATAATTGTAGCAAGACATCCCTGCTCCTGTACTCGAATCCTCTCGCTATGAAGGCCAACATATCATTTGCCTTTTTTAACCACCTGTTGCACCTACATGCTTACCTTCAGCGACTTGTGCACGAGAACACCCAGGTCTCGTTGCATATTCCACTCTCTCAGTTTATAGCCGTTCAGATAATAATCTGCCTTCCTGTTTTTGCTACCAACGTGGATAACCTCATATTTATCCACATTATACTGCATCTGCCATGCATTTGCCCACTCACTCTACTTGTCCAAATCACCCTGAAGCCTCTCTGCATCCTCCTCACAACTCACCCTCCCACCCAGTTTTGTGTCATCTGCAAATTTGGAGATATTACATTTAGTTCCATCATCTAAATCATTAATATATATCGTGAACAGCTGGGGTCCGAGCACTGATCCCTGCGATAACCCACATGTCACTGCCTGCCATTCCGAAAAAGACCCATTTATTCCTACTCTTTGTTTCCTGGCTGCCAACCAATTTTCTATCCATCGCAATACACTACCCCCAATCCCATGCACTTTAATTTTACACGCTAATCTCTTATGTGGGCCTTTGTCGAAAGCCTTCTGAAAGTCCAAATAAACCACATCCACTGGCTATCCCTCATCAACTATACTAGTTACATCCTCGAAGAATTCTAATAGATTTTTCAAGCACGATTTCCCCTTCATAAATCCATGCTGACCCTGTCCAATTCTACCACTGTTCTCCAAGTGCTCTGCTAGAAAATCTTTGATAATGTTATCTAGAATTTTCCCCACTACCGACATCAGGCTGACTGGTCTATAATTCCCTGTCAAGGAGCCCTAGCAAAACTAGAATCAATGGGAATCAGGGGGAAAACTCTCCGCTAGTTGAAGTCATAACTAGCACAAAGGATGATGGTTGTGGTTATTGGAGGTCCCAGGACATCACTGCAGGAGTTCCTCACAGCAGTGTCCTAGTCCCAACCATCTTCAGCTGCTTCATCAATGACCTTTCCTCCATCATAAGGTCAGAAGTGGGGATGTTCGCTGATCAACAATTTAGATTTAAATGTAGGGGGCATGATTAAGAAATATACAGATGATAGAGATTGGTCATGTGGTTGGTTGTGAGGAGGAAAGCTGTAGACTGCACCATTAACATTCTGGGGGTTACCATAGACCAGAAACATAACTGGACCAGTCATATAAATACTGTAGCTACAAAGCAGGTCAGAAGCTGGGAATTCTGTGGTGATTAACAGTTCCTGACTCCCCAAAGCCTGTCCACCATCTACAAGGCCATCTACAAGGTACAAGTCAAGAGTGTGATGAAGTACACTCTACACTTTTGCCTGGATGACTGCAGTTCCAACACCACTCAGGAAGCTCAACATTATCCAAGACACTTGATTGGCGCCCCATTCAGCACCTTCAGCATTCACTCCCTCCACCACCAACACACAGTGGCAGCAGTGTGTACAATTTACAAGATGCACTGCAGCAACTTGCCAAGCCTCCTTCCACAGCACCTTCCAAACCTGCAACCTCCACCACCTGGAAGGACAAGAAGCAGCAGAAACATGGGAAAATCACAACCTACAAGTTCCCCTCCAAGCCACACATCATCCTGACTTGGAACTATATCACCGTTCCTTCACTGTCGTTGGGTCAAAAAACCTGGAACTCCCTTCCTAACAGATCTGTGGATGTACCTGCACCACATGGACTTCAGCTGTTCAGAGGCCCTTCTCAAGGGCAATTAGGGATGGGCAAACAAATACTAGCGTTGCCAGCGATACTCACATCCCCATGAAAGAATTTTTTTAAAAATCAATGGACTGGGCAAGTGGCAAATGGAATTAACATACGAACGAGGAGCAGGAGTAGGCCATTCAGCCCCACAAGCCTGCCCTGCCATTCTATAAGATCATGACTGATCTGTCTGTGGACTCAACTCCACTTTTCTGCTTACCCCCAGTATCCTTTGATTCTCTTGTTGGTCAAGAATCTGTCTATCTCTGCCTTAAAAACATTCAATAACCCTGCTCCACTGCTCTCCAGGCAAGAGAATTCAACAGACTGACGACCTTCAGAGAAAAAATTTCTCCTGATCTCAGTCTTAAATGGGAGACCCTTTATTTTGAAACTGTGTCCCCTAGTTTTAGTCTCTCCCACAAGGGGAAAACATGCTTTCAACATCCACCCTATCCAAGTCCCCTCAGGATCTTCTATGTTTCAATAAGATCACCTCTCATCCTTCTAAACCCCAATGAATACAGACCCAACCTGTCCAACCTTTCCTCATAAAATAACCCTCTCATCCCAGGGACCAGTCGAGTGAACCTTCTCTGAACTGTTTCCAATGCAATTATATCCGTTCTTAAGTAAGGAGACCAAAACTGGACACAATACTCTAGGATGTTGCCTCACCAATACCCTATACAACTGAAGCAAAACATCTCTACTTCCGAGTTCCGAAGAAGGGTCACTGACCCGAAACGTTAACTCTGCTTCTCTTTCCACAGATGCTGGCAGACCTGCTGAGTGGTTCCAGCATTTCTTGTTTTTATTTCAGATTTCCAGCATCCGCAGTATTTTGCTTTTATCTCTACTTCTATATTCCTTTCCCCTTGCAAAAAACAACATTGCATTTCCCTTATTAATCACTTGCTGTACCTGCATACTAACTTTGTGTTTTGTGCATGAGGACACCCAGATCCCTCTGTAACTCAGGAGTTCTTCAATCTCTCTCCATTTCAATAATGTTGCTTTTCTATTCTTCTAGCCAAAGTGGACAAGTTTAGTTTTGGTGGCAGCAGCTTTGACAGTAGCTGAGGTGCGGAATGAACTTACAGCTGGGAAGTCAATTTCAGAGTAAGTTAAAAGTTAATTCCCTTTTGTTTTCGGAGGACCAGGGGACTGCTGGGTAAGTGAAAACTATATATTTGGGTGGTGGCTGTACCCAAGACACTACACATGTAGTGTATCCCACCCACCCTCCTCCTCTAATAAAAAAAAAAAGGACTCTGGTGTGTTGATAAGGTAAGCTTTTTATTTAAGAAGTTCTGTCCGTTGGATTGCTAACCTAACAAGTTTTGACTTTTTTTTTGGTTTTTCAGTAGATTTGTTGGGAATTTTCTTTTCTTTTGGGCCTCCTTATCTCGAGAGACAATGGATACGCGCCTGGAGGTGGTCAGTGGTTTGTGAAGCAGCGCCTGGAGTGGCTATAAAGGCCAATTCTGGAGTGACAGGCTCTTCCACAGGTGCTGCAGAGAAATTTGTTTGTTGGGGCTGTTGCACAGTTGGCTCTCCCCTTGCGCCTCTGTCTTTTTTCCTGCCAACTACTAAGTCTCTTCGACTCGCCACAATTTAGCCCTGTCTTTATGGCTGCCCGCCAGCTCTGGCGAATGCTGGCAACTGACTCCCACGACTTGTGATCAATGTCACACGATTTCATGTCGCGTTTGCAGACGTCTTTATAACGGAGACATGGACGGCCGGTGGGTCTGATACCAGTGGCGAGCTCGCTGTACAATGTGTCTTTGGGGATCCTGCCATCTTCCATGCGGCTCACATGGCCAAGCCATCTCAAGCGCCGCTGACTCAGTAGTGTGTATAAGCTGGGGGTGTTGGCCGCTTCAAGGACTTCTGTGTTGGAGATATAGTCCTGCCACCTGATGCCAAGTATTCTCCGAAGGCAGCGAAGATGGAATGAATTGAGACGTCGCTCTTGGCTGGCATACGTTGTCCAGGCCTCGCTGCCGTAGAGCAAGGTACTGAGGACACAGGCCTGATACACTCGGACTTTTGTGTTCCGTGTCAGTGCGCCATTTTCCCACACTCTCTTGGCCAGTCTGGACATAGCAGTGGAAGCCTTACCCATGCGCTTGTTGATTTCTGCATCTAGAGACAGGTTACTGGTGATAGTTGAGCCTAGGTAGGTGAACTCTTGAACCACTTCCAGAGCGTGGTCGCCAATATTGATGGATGGAGCATTTCTGACATCCTGCCCCATGATGTTCGTTTTCTTGAGGCTGATGGTTAGGCCAAATTCATTGCAGGCAGACGCAAACCTGTCGATGAGACTCTGCAGGCATTCTTCAGTGTGAGATGTTAAAGCAGCATCGTCAGCAAAGAGGAGTTCTCTGATGAGGACTTTCCGTACTTTGGACTTCGCTCTTAGACGGGCAAGGTTGAACAACCTGCCCCCTGGTCTTGTGTGGAGGAAAATTCCTTCTTCAGAGGATTTGAACGCATGTGAAAGCAGCAGGGAGAAGAAAATCCCAAAAAGTGTGGGTGCAAGAACACAGCCCTGTTTCACACCACTCAGGATAGGAAAGGGCTCTGATGAGGAGCCACCATGTTGAATTGTGCCTTTCATATTGTCATGGAATGAGGTGATGATACTTAGTAGCTTTGGTGGACATCCGATCTTTTCTAGTAGTCTGAAGAGACCACGTCTGCTGACGAGGTCAAAGGCTTTGGTGAGATCAATGAAAGCAATGTAGAGGGGCATCTGTTGTTCACGGCATTTCTCCTGTATCTGACGAAGGGAGAACAGCATGTCAATAGTCGATCTCTCTGCACGAAAGCCACACTGTGCCTCAGGGTAGACGCGCTCGGCCAGCTTCTGGAGCCTTTATTTAGAATAAAGGAATTTAGAATTTAGAATAGTGGAAATGGAAGTTAAGGCAGTTGTATGTTCCTCCTGCAGAACGTGGGAGGTAAGGGTCGCCAAGAGTGTCCCTGCTGACTGCATCTGCGGGAAGTGCACCCAACTCCAGCTCCTCGAGAACCGCGTTAGGGAACTGGAGCTGGATGAACTTCGGATCATTCGGGAGGCGGAGGGGGTTATTGAGAGGAGTTATGGGGAGGTAGTCACACCTCAGGTAAAAGAAGTAGGTAGATGGGTTACCGTCAGGGGAAGGAGAGGGAAGCAGCAGGCAGTGCAGGGATCCCCTGTGGCCGTTTCCCTCAACAACAGGTATACCGGTTTGGATACTGTTGCGGGGGATGACTTACCAGGGGTAAGCAATGGGGTACAGGTATCTGGCACAGAGTCTGTCCCTGTTGCTCAGAAGGGAAGGGGGAAGAGGAGCAGAGCATTAGTCATTGGGGACTCCATAGTTAGGGGAACAGATAGGAGGTTCTGTGGGAACGAGAGAGAGTCACGGTTGGCGTGTTGCCTCCCAGGTGCCAGGGTTCGTGATGTCTCGGATCGTGTTTTTGGGATCCTTAAGGGGGAGGGGGAGCAGCCCCAAGTCGTGGTCCACATAGGCACCAACGACATAGGTAGGAAGAGAGATGGGGATTTAAGACAGAAATTCAGAGAGCTAGGGTGGAAGCTCAGAGCGAGAACAAACAGAGTTGTTATCTCTGGGTTGTTGCCTGTGCCACGTGATAGCGAAGCGAGGAATAGGGAGAGAGAGGAGTTGAACACGTGGCTGCAGGGATGGTGTAGGAGGGAGGGTTTTGGTTTCCTGGATAATTGGGGCTCTTTCTGGGGTAGGTGGGACCTCTACAAACAGGATAGTCTTCACCTGAACCGGAAGGGTACCAATATCCTGGGGGGGAGATTTGCTAGTGCTCTTCGGGGGGGGGGGTTTAAACTAATTCAGCAGGGGAATGGGAACCTAAATTGTAGTGCCAGTGTACAGGATGTTGAGAGTAGTGAGGTCAGGGATAAGGTTACAAGGACGCAAGAGGGCACTGGCAAGCAAGAACCTGGTTTAAAGTGTGTCTACTTCAACGCCAGGAGCATCCGGAATAAGGTGGGTGAGCTTGCAGCATGGGTTGGTACCTGGGATCTCGATGTAGTGGCCAATTCGGAGACATGGGTAGAGCAGGGGCAGGAATGGATGTTGCAGGTTCCGGGATTTAGATGTTTCAGTAAGAACAGAGAAGATGGTAAAAGAGGGGGGGGGGGTGTGGCATTGTTAATCAAGGAGAGTATTACAGCGACAGAAAGGACGTTTGAGGATTCGTCTACTGAGGTAGTATGGGCCGAGGTTAGAAACAGGAGAGGAGAGGTCACCCTGTTGGGAGTTTTCTATAGACCTCCGAATAGTTCCAGAGATGTAGAGGAAAGGATAGCGAAGATGATTCTCGACAGGGGCGAGAGTAACAGGGTAGTTGTTATGGGGAACTTTAACTTTCCAAATATTGACTGGAAATACAATAGTTCGAGTACTTTAGATGGGTCAGTTTTTGTCCAATGTGTGCAGGAGGGTTTTCTGACACAGTATGTAGACAGGCCAACCAGGGGCGATGCCACATTGGATTTGGTACTGGGTAATGAACCCGGCCAGGTGTTAGATTTAGATGTAGGTGAGCACTTTGGTGATAGTGATCACAATTCGGTTAGGTTTACCTTAGCGATGGGCAGGGACAGGTATATACCGCAGGGCAAGAATTATAGCTGGGGGAAAGGAAATTATGATGCGATTAGGCAAGATTTAGAATGCGTAGGATGGGGAAGGAAACTGCAGGGGATGGGAACAATCGAAATGTGGAACTTATTCAAGGAGCAGCTACTGCGTGTCCTTGATAAGTATGTACCTGTCAGGCAGGGAGGAAGTTGTCGAGCGAGGGAGCCGTGGTTTACTAAAGAAGTTGATGAGCTTGTCAAGAGGAAGAAGAAGGCTTATGTTAGGATGAGATGTGAAGGCTCAGTTAGGGCGCTTGAGAGTTACAAGCTAGCCAGGAAGGATCTAAAGGGAGAGCTAAGAAGAGCAAGGAGAGGACACGAGAAGTCATTGGCGGATAGGATCAGGGAAAACCCTAAGGCTTTCTATAGGTATATCAGGAATAAAAGAATGACTAGAGTTAGATTAGGGCCAATCAAGGATAGTAGTGGGAAGTTGTGTGTGGAATCAGAGGAGATAGGGGAAGCGTTAAATGAATATTTTGCGTCAGTATTTACAGTAGAGAAAGAAAATGTTGTCGAGGAGAATACTGAGATTCAGGCTACTAGGCTAGATGGGATTGAGGTTCACAAGGAGAAGGTGTTAGCAATTTTGGAAAGTGTGAAAATAGATATGTCCCCTGGGCCAGATGGGATTTATCCTAGGATTCTCTGGGAAGCTAGGGAGGAGATTGCAGAGCCTCTGTCCTTGATCTTTATGTCGTCATTGTCGTCAGGAATAGTACCGGAAGACTGGAGGATAGCAAATGTTGTCCCCTTGTTCAAGAAGGGGAGTAGAGACAGCCCTGGTAATTATAGACCTGTGAGCCTTACTTCGGTTGTGGGTAAAATGTTGGAAAAGGTTATAAGAGACAGGATTTATAATCATCTAGAGAAGAATAAGTTCATTAGCGATAGTCAGCACGGTTTTGTGGTGGGTAGGTCGTGCCTCACAAACCTTATTGAGTTTTTCGAGAAGGTGACCAAACAGGTGGATGAGGGTAAAGCAGTGGATGTGGTGCATATGGATTTCAGTAAGGCGTTTGATAAGGTTCCCCACGGTAGGCTATTGCAGAAAATACGTAAGTATGGGGTTGAAGGTGATTTAGAGCTTTGGATCAGAAATTGGCTAGCTGAAAGAAGACAGAGGGTGGTGATTGATGGCAAATGTTCATCCTGGAGTTTAGTTACTAGTGGTGTACCGCAAGGATCTGTTTTGGGGCCACTGCTGTTTGTCATTTTTATAAATGACCTGGAAGAGGGTGTAGAAGGGTGGGTTAGTAAATTTGCGGATGACACTAAGGTCGGTGGAGTTGTGGATAGTGCCGAAGGATGTTGTAGGGTACAGAGGGACATAGATAGGCTGCAGAGCTGGGCTGAGAGATGGCAAATGGAGTTTAATGCGGAAAAGTGTGAGGTGATTCACTTTGGAAGGAGTAACAGGAATGCAGAGTACTGGGCTAATGGGAAGATTCTTGGTAGTGTCGATGAACAGAGAGATCTTGGTGTCCAGGTACATAAATCCCTGAAGGTTGCTACCCAGGTTAATAGGGCTGTTAAGAAGGCATATGGTGTGTTAGCTTTTATTAGTAGGGGGATCGAGTTTCAGAGCCACGAGGTCATGCTGCAGCTGTACAAAACTCTGGTGAGACCGCACCTGGAGTATTGCGTGCAGTTCTGGTCACCGCATTATAGGAAAGATAGAACATTACAGCGCAGTACAGGCCCTTCAGCCCTCGATGTTGCGCCGACCTGTGAAACCATCTGACCTACACTATACCATTTTCATCCATATGTCTATCCAATGACCACTTAAATGCCCTTAAAGTTGGCGAGTCTACTACTGTTGCAGGCAGGGCGTTCCACGCCCCTACTACTCTCTGTGTAAAGAAACTACCTCTGACATCTGTCCTATATCTATCACCCCTCAACTTAAAGCTATGTCCCCTCGTGTTTGCCATCACCATCCGAGGAAAAAGGCTCTCACTATCCACCCTGTCCAACCCTCTGATTATCTTATATGTCTCAATTAAGTCACCTCTTCTCCTCCTTCTCTCTAATGAAAACAACCTCAAGTCCCTCAGCCTTTCCTCGTAAGACCTTCCCTCCATACCAGGCAACATCCTAGTAAATCTCCTCTGCACCTTTTCCAAAGCTTCCACATCCTTCCTATAATGCGGTGACCAGAACTGCACGCAAGACTCCAGGTGCGGCCGCACCAGAGTTCTGTACAGCTGCAGCATGACCTCGTGGCTCCTAAACTCGATCCCCCTACTAATAAAAGCTAACACACCATATGCCTTCTTAACAGCTCTATTAACCTGGGTGGCAACTTTCAGGGATTTATGTACCTGGACACCAAGATCTCTCTGCTCATCTACACTACCAAGAATCTTCCCATTAGCCCAGTATTCTGCAATCCTGTTACTCCTTCCGAAGTGAATCACCTCACACTTCTCAACATTAAACTCCATTTGCCATCTCTCAGCCCAGCTCTGCAGCCTATCTATGTCCCTCTGTAACCTGCAACATCCTTCGGCACGATCCACAACTCCACCGACCTTCGTGTCACCCGCAAATTTACTAACCCACCCTTCTACACCCTCATCCAGGTCATTTATAAATTGACAAACAGCAGTGGCCCCAAAACAGATCCTTGCGGTACACCACTAGAAACTATACTCCAGGATGAACATTTACCATCAACCACCACCCTCTGTCTTCTTTCAGCTAGCCAATCTCTGATCCAAAGCACTAATTCACCTTCAATCCCATACTTCTGTATTTTCTGCAATAGCCTACCGTGGGGAACCTTATCAAACGCCTTACTGAAATCCATATGGACCACATCCACGGCTTTACCCTCATCCACCTGTTTGGTCACCTTGTCAAAAAACTCAATAAGGTTTGTGAGGCACGACCTACCCTTCACAAAACCGTGCTGACTATCTCTAATGAATTTATTCTTTTCAAGATGATTATAAATCCTATCTCTTATAACTTTTTCCAACATTTTACCCACAACCGAAGTAAGGCTCACAGGTCTATAATTACCAGGGTTGTCTCTACTCCCCTTCTTGAACAAGGGAACAACATTTGCTATCCTCCAGTCTTCCGGCACTATTCCTGTCGACAATGACGACATAAAAATCAAGGACAAAGGCTCTGCAATCTCCTCCCTGGCTTCCCAGAGAATCCTAGGATAAATCCCATCTGGCCCAGGGGACTTAGCTATTTTCACACTTTCCAAAATTGCTAACACCTCTTCCTTGTGAACCTCAATCGTTGGAGAGAAGGAGGAGGAGAGGTGATTTAATAGAGACATATAAGATAATCAGAGGGTTAGATAGGGTGGATAGTGAGAGTCTTTTTCCTCGGATGGTGATGGCAAACACGAGGGGTCATAGCTTTAAGTTGAGAGGTGATAGATATAGGACAGATGTCAGAGGTAGTTTCTTTACTCAGAGAGCAGACTCGCCAACTTTAAGGGCATTTAAGTGGTCATTGGATAGACATATGGATGAAAATGGAATAGTGTTGGTCTGATGGTTTCACAGGTCGGCGCAACATCGAGGGCCGAAGGGCCTGTACTGCGCTGTAATATTCTAATTCTAATAAGAAAGTTTACACTTTCCCACATTATACTCCATCTGCCAAATTATTGCCTACTCACAACCTATTTATATCCCTTTGCAGACTCCTGATGTCCTCTTCACAACTTACTCTCCCGCCTATCTTTGTCTCATCAGCAAATTTAGCAACCATACATTCTGCCCCTTCATCCAAGTCATTGATGTAGATTGTAAAGTTGACGCCCCAGGACTGACCCCTGTGGCACTCCACAGCTTGCTAATCTGAAAGCGACCCATTTATGCCTACTGCTTCCTGCTAGCTAACCAATCATCTATCCATGCTAATATGTTATCCCATATACCATGGGCTCTTCGTTTTTCCTCAACCGAGGATTCCACCCCCACTGTGGTTGACAGAGCCCTCGACCGGTCTGGCCCATTTCCCACACCTCTACCTTCACCCCTTCCCCTCCCTCCCAGACCTCGACAGGGTTCCCCTTGTCCTCACTTTCCACCCGACCAGCCTCCACATCCAAAGGATCATCCTCCGCCATTTCCGCCAGATCCAAAGTGATGCCACTACCAAATGTATCTTCTCTTCCCCTCCCCTGTCAGCATTCCGAAGAGATCCTTCCCTCCACAACACCCTGGTCCACTCCTCCATTACCCCCAACACCTCGTCCCCTTCCCATGCAATCGCAGGAGGTGCAACACCTGCCCTTTGACCTCCTCTCTCCTCACTATCTAAGGCCCCAAACACTCCTTTCAGGTGAAGCAGCGATTTACTTGTACTTCTTTGAATTTAGTATACTGTATTCTCTGCTCACAATGTGGTCTCCCCTACATTAGGGAGACCAAACGCAGACTGGGTGACCACCTCACGGAACACCTCTGCTCAGTCTGAAAGCATGACCGCGAGCTTCCGGTTGCTTGCCGTTTTAACGCAACCCACTGCATGCCCACATCTGCACTGGGATTGCTGCAGTGTTCCAGTGAACATCAACGCAAGCTCGAGGAACAACATCTCATTTGCCGATTCGGCACACTACAGCTTGCTGGACTGAACACTGAGTTCAATAATTTCAGACCATGACGGGCCCCCCTTTTCATTTTAGTTGTTTTTTCTTTCTTATTACTTATTATTTTTATTTATTTATTTTATTTTAGTTAGTTTCATCATTTTTTTTTTAACCACGTGCTTACCCACTTTTGTTTTCATGTTTGTGCTTTGGGCCAGGGCTGTTCATTTTTCTGTCAATTAACACCCTCTCTGCTCTAACACTTTGTCTTTCAACACACTATTAACATACCGTTTGCCTTTGCTCAATGACTTTCAATTCAGTTATTCGCTGTGACTCTCTGTCCTATCAACACCTTGCCCTTTGTTATCTCTCGTCTCACCCCCACTTTATCTGCTTAAAGCCTATTACATTTCTATCATTTGCCAGTTCTGATGAAAGGTCACTGACCTGAAACGTTAACTCTGCTTCTCTCTCCACAGATGCTGTCAGACCTGATGAGTATTTCCTGCATTTCTTTTTTTTATTTCAGATTTCCAGCATCTGCAGTATTTTGTTTTTATTATATTACATGGGCTGTTATTTTGTTTAGTAACCTTTGATGTAGCACCTTGTCAAATGCCTTCTGGAAATCCAAGTATACCACACAGGTTCTCCTTTATTCACGTTGCTTGTTACTTTCTCAAAGAACTCTAATTAATTAGTCATGCACGATTTCCCTTTCACAAATCCATGCTGACTCTGTCTGATTGCATTGAGATTTTCTAAATGACCTACTATAGACTCCTTAATAATAGATTCCAGCATTTTCCCTGTGACAGATGTTAAGCTAACTGGCCTGTAGTTTCCTGCTTTCTGTCTTCCTCCTTTCTTGAATTGCGGAGTTGCATTTTAGAGTCATAGAGTCAGAGAGATACAGCACTGAAACAGGCCCTTCGGCCCACCAAGTCTGTGCCGACCATCAACCACCCATTTATACTAATACTACATTAATCCCAGGTTCCAGCTCTTCATTATGAGATTGAAACCAGTCTGCATTTCTCTTCGCACTTCTGCCGTAGGTGGTCAAAGCTGACTCATAGATGGCGTCTGTGATGTGGGCCCACTTGGTCTCAACATCCCCTGTGGGAGTGTTTTGAAGGGCTGTTACTAGTGAATTTAGAAATTTTTGTAACAGCTGTGGGTGAGAAATTCTGCTCGTGTTGATGCGCGGGTGGCCCTTCTGCTTGGAATGATGCAACTTCTTTGGTCTGAGTCTAACCTTGCTGCACACCAGGGAGTGGTCGGTGTCGCAGTCTGCACTGTGGAAGCTGCGTGTGATTTGAACACTGTTTAAGGCGGCTCGCCTTGTGACAATGAGGTCTAGCTGGTGCCAACGACGCGATCTTGGATGCCTCCATGAAACCTGGTGACAGGGTTTAGTGTGAAAGAACGAGTTGGTGATGCAGAGGTTATGATAGGTACACAACTCAAGCAGTCTCTGCCCGTTCTCATTCATCCTTCCAACGCCATAGCGCCCAAGGCAGGAGGGCCATGAGTCATGGTCGGCCCCAACCCTGGCATTAAAGTCCCCCAGCAGGAATAGGTGTTCGGTGTTGGGGATGCTGCTAATGTTATGGAGTTGTTCATAGAACTGGTCTTTAGCTTCAGGTGGGGAGCAGAGTGTTGGAGCATAGATGCTGAGTAGGTGTACTGGACCAGAGGTGGTGAGCAGTCGGATGGACAGTATGCGTTCCGAGCCATTTGAGGGAGGCTCTATCATGCTGAGCAAGGAGTTTCTGATGGTGAAGCCCACTCCATGCTGTCTTGGTTCTTCAGGATCCCTGCCCTGCCAGAAGAAGGTGTAGTCTTGCTCTGCTAGAGAGCCACTCGCGGGGAGGCGAGTCTCCTGAAGTGCTGCAATGTCCACATTGAATCTACTGAGCTCGTTGTTAATGATGGCGGTCTTCCGAGAATCGTTGATTTGTGTAAGGTCTTCCGACAGGCCAGGACACATAGTTCTGACGTTCCAGCTTGCAAAGCGAAGGGCTGGTACCTTCTTTCCTTTTTTCATGTTGTTTGGTGCGGTGTATCAGTCCACCTTTCGGGCAATGACCCTGAGCTCCAAGCACCCATTGAAGCAGGCAGACTGTGGCGGGACAGAACCTTATTGACCGGGGGCTGCCCGGTTTGAGGCGGGCGGTAGCTGTCCAGTGAGGTGCAATGACCTCTCCCACCGACAAAGGCAACCCGTGGCGCCCAGTTTCTACGTCAATTTATCTGGACTTATAACCCGTAACTGCTGCCTTCCGTGTTGTTTTAGTCGCTGTGAGGCAACTATGGAGTGACCTCTCCATGGCGCATAGAGCTGGAACCTGTCATAGCCGCTAAGCGCATTGCACTGTTGAACTACAAGAAAGCCCCCAGCGATTTAACATCCGCAGCACTTAAAGCAGCCAGAAGTACTGCACAAAGAACAGCTAGGCGTTGCGCAAACGACTACTGGCAACACCTATGCAGTCATATTCAGCTGGCTTCAGACACCGGAAACATCAGAGGAATGTATGATGGCATGAAGAGAGCTCTTGGGCCAACCATCAAGAAGATCGCCCCCCTCAAATCTAAATCGGGGGACATAATCACTGATCAATGCAAACAGATGGACCGCTGGGTTGAGCACTACCTCGAACTGTACTCCAGGGAGAATGCTGTCACTGAGACTGCCCTCAATGCAGCCCAGCCTCTACCAGTCATGGATGAGCTGGACGTACAGCCAACAAAATCGGAACTCAGTGATGCCATTGATTCTCTAGCCAGTGGAAAAGCCCCTGGGAAGGACAGCATTACCCCTGAAATAATCAAGAGTGCCAAGCCTGCTATACTCTCAGCACTACATGAACTGCTATGCCTGTGCTGGGACGAGGGAGCAGTACCCCAGGACATGCGCGATGCCAATATCATCACCCTCTATAAAAACAAAGGTGACCGCGGTGACTGCAACAACTACCGTGGAATCTCCCTGCTCAGCATAGTGGGGAAAGTCTTTGCTCGAGTCGCTCTGAACAGGCTCCAGAAGCTGGCCGAGCGCGTCTACCCTGAGGCACAGTGTGGCTTTTGTGCAGAGAGATCGACCATTGACATGCTGTTCTCCCTTCGTCAGATACAGGAGAAATGCCGTGAACAACAGATGCCCCTCTACATTGCTTTCATTGATCTCACCAAAGCCTTTGACCTCGTCAGCAGACGTGGTCTCTTCAGACTACTAGAAAAGATCAGATGTCCACCAAAGCTACTAAGTATCATCACCTCATTCCATGACAATGTGAAAGGCACAATTCAACATGGTGGCTCCTCATCAGAGCCCTTTCCTATCCTGAGTGGTGTGAAACAGGGCTGTGTTCTCGCACCCACACTTTTTGGGATTTTCTTCTCCCTGCTGCTTTCACATGCGTTCAAATCCTCTGAAGAAGGAATTTTCCTCCACACAAGATCAGGGGGCAGGTTGTTCAACCTTGCCCGTCTAAGAGCGAAGTCCAAAGTACGGAAAGTCCTCATCAGAGAACTCCTCTTTGCTGACGATGCTGCTTTAACATCTCACACTGAAGAGTGCCTGCAGAGTCTCATCGACAGGTTTGCGGCTGCCTGCAATGAATTTGGCCTAACCATCAGCCTCAAGAAAACGAACATCATGGGGCAGGACGTCAGAAATGCTCCATCCATCAATATTGGCGACCACGCTCTGGAAGTGGTTCAAGAGTTCACCTACCTAGGCTCAACTATCACCAGTAACCTGTCTCTAGATGCAGCAATCAACAAGCGCATGGGTAAGGCTTCCACTGCTATGTCCAGACTGGCCAAGAGAGTGTGGGAAAATGGCGCACTGACACAGAACACAAAAATCCGAGTGTATCAGGCCTGTGTCCTCAGTACCTTGCTCTACGGCAGCGAGGCCTGGACAACGTATGCCAGCCAAGAGCGATGTCTCAATTCACTCCATCTTCGCTGCCTTCGGAGAATACTTGGCATCAGGTGGCAGGACTATATCTCCAACACAGAAGTCCTTGAAGCGGCCAACACCCCCAGCTTATACACACTACTGAGTCAGCGGCGCTTGAGATGGCTTGGCCATGTGAGCCGCATGGAAGATGGCAGGATCCCCAAAGACACATTGTACAGCGAGCTCGCCACTGGTATCAGACCCACCGGCCGTCCATGTCTCCGCTATAAAGACGTCTGCAAATGCGACATGAAATCGTGTGACATTGATCACAAGTCGTGGGAGTCAGTTGCCAGCATTCGCCAGAGCTGGCGGGCAGCCATAAAGACAGGGCTAAATTGTGGCGAGTCGAAGAGACTTAGTAATTGGCAGGAAAAAAGACAGAGGCGCAAGGGGAGAGCCAACTGTGCAACAGCCCCGACAAACAAATTTCTCTGCAGCACCTGTGGAAGAGCCTGTCACTCCAGAATTGGCCTTTATAGCCACTCCAGGCGCTGCTTCACAAACCACTGACCACCTCCAGGCGCGTATCCATTGTCTCTCGAGATAAGGAGGCCCAAAAGAAAGAAGAACATTAATCCCATATTCCCTACCACATCCGCATAATTCTCCTACCTACACTAGGGGCAATTTACAATGGCCAATTTGCCTATCAACCTGCAAGTCTTTGGCAGTGGGAGGAAACCGGAACGCCCGGTAGAAACTCAAGCGGTCACAGGGAGAACTTGCAAACTCCATACAGGCAGTACCCAGAACCGAACCCGGGTCGCTGGAGCTGTAAGGCTGCGGTGCTAACCATTGCAGCCCTAATTTTCTACCTTCCAATTTGATTGGACCTTTCCAGAATCTAGGCGGCCACTTCTTTTAAGACCCTAGGATGAAGTCCATCAGGACCTGGGGACTTGTCAGCTTTTGGCTCTAATAAATTTCTCAGCATCCTTTCCCTGGTGATAATAATTGTTTTACGTTCCTCTCTACCTTTCAACTTTTGATTCACAAGTACTTCTGGGATGTACAAATGCAAATATCTGTTCAGTTCATCCACCATTATTTTACATTATTAACTCCCCAGATTCGCCCTCTGGAGGACCACTCACTTTACTTACTCTTTTCCTTTCTAAATAGCTGTAGAAACTCTTAGTATCCGTTTTTATATTTCTAGCTAGTTTTCTCTCGTACTCCAATTTCTCTCTCTTTTCGCCATTCTTTGCTTTCTTTTAATATTCGGTCCAATTTTCTGACCTGCCACCACTCTTTGCTGAATTGTATCCTTTTTCTTTCAGTTTGATACTATCTTTAACTTCCTTCGTTAGCCACGCATGGTGCATGCTTCTCCTAGAATCTTTATTTCTCACTGATATGCATCTTTGCTGAGTGTTATGAAATATCTCCTTAAATGTCTGCCACTGCATCTCTAATGATCTATCTCAACTTAATCTCCCAGTTTACTTTAGCCAGCTGTGTCCTCAGCCCCTCATAATTACCCTTCTTTAAGTTTAAAACACTAGTCTTAGATCCTCAAACTGAATGCGAATTTCAATCATGCTGTGATTGCTGCCACCTAGGGGTGCCTTTACTATAAGGTCATTAATTAATCCTTTCTCGTGACACATTATCAGATCTAGAGTAGCCTGCTCTCTGACTGGCTCCAGAACACGCTGCTGTAGGAAACTGTCGCGAAAACACTCCATGAACTCATCTTCCAGGCTACCTTCGACAATTTGATTCATTCAATCTATCTATAGATTAAAATCACCCATGATTATCGTTGTACCTTTTTCACAAGCCTCCATTTTTTCTTCCAGTGTACCCTGTCTTACAGTGTGGTTACTGTTAGGGGGACTATAAACAACTCCCACAAGTGACTTCCTACCTTTACTATTTCTTATCTCTACCAAAACTGATTCTACATCTTGGTTTTTAGAACTAAGGTCACCTCTCTCTATTGTATTGTCATCTTTAATTAACAGACCCATCCCTCCATCTTTTCCTAGTTTCCTGTCATTTCAAAATGTCATGTACCCTTGAATATTCAGGTCCCAGCCTGCCATCTTGCAGCCATATCTCTGTAATGGCCATCAGATCATACACATTTATTTCTAACCGAGGTTTCAATTCATTTGTTTTGTTACGAATGCCACACAGAAATACAGAGCCTTTAGTTCGGTCTTTTTACTATTTACGCAACCACTAGCCGTAACTGCTTGCACACTCAACTTTGTACATTCTGTCCCTTCCAGCCAAACTGATTATTTCCCTTTTGCTACTTTGTTCTCTTGCCTTGTTCTCTCTCTTTAATTTATCATACCTTCTTTCACTTGATCCCTCACCCCATTATTTAGTTTAAAACCCACTCTACTGCCCTAGTTATACCACTCGCCAGAACACTGGTCCCAGCACGGGCTCAGGTGAAGACCATCCCAACGGTACAGCTCCCACTTTCCCCAGTACTGGTGCCAGTGCCCCATGAATCGAAACCCATTTCTCCCACACATTTAACTGTCCAATCTTATTTGCCTTACGTCAATTTGTTCGCTCAGTTCATAATCCAGAGATTATTATCTTCGAGGTTCTGCTTTTTTATTTAGCCCCTAGCTGCTTATACACTCTGTGCTGAACCTCTTTCCTAGTCCTACCTACGTTGTTGTGGTTCACAACAACTGGATCCTCCCCCTCCCATTGCAAGTTCCTCTCCATCTCTGAGCAGATCTCCCGAACCCTGGCAACAGGCAGGCAACACAGCCTTCTGGACTCTCACTCTTGCCTGCAGAGAACCCCCTGACTATACTGTCCCCTACTACCACTACATTCTTATTTACTCCCCCTTCCGAAATGGCTTTCTGCACCATGGTGGCATGGTCAGTTTTCTCAACAACCCTGCAGTTTCCACTCTCATTCCTCAAGCTGAAAGAACCTCAAACCTGTTGGACAACTGCAAGGGCTGAGTCTCCTCCATTTTGCCTTCTCGATCCTGTTACCAGCCTCAGTTGCAGTCACATCCTCCTGTCCCAAATGACTGACCAAAATCAAAAGACCCTATCCTTTGGGGTCTGACTGCCTTCTGGAACAAAGTGTCCAGGTAACTTCCCCCTCCCTGATGCATCGCAGTGTCTGTAGCTCAGCCTCCAGTTCACTGACTCTGAGCCAAAGCTTCTTGAGCCACAGCCACTTACTGCAGATGTGGCTACTGTGAATCACACTGGTGTCCATGAGCTCCCACATACTGCAGCTGCAACACATCATCTACCCAGTCATCCGTATTGTGTTTTAAGTAACTAATTGTTTAATTAACTTTGGAATTAAGCCTCTCCTCACCAGCACTTACTGCTCTAATTTAAACCTTGGTAATACAATAAACCTTACCAATTAAAAATAAAACAGAACAGATACACCAGTTTACTTCACTTCTGCTTGCCTCTCAATTAACTATAATTAATTAGGTAGGTACATAAATTTTTATTTAATATTTAATTAATTTCCAGCTATTAACATACGTACCCTAACAGCAGTTAGATTTTTACAGATATTGTTACAAGTGATTCCTTTTTTTTGGTAAATTTTGAACATTGTGGTTTAAAACTGAAGAGGAGTCCATGGGAGTTTTTTTTTTAAACACGGGTCACTAAGAGGTCTGGCTTTGAAAACAAACAATTACTGGAAGGATCAAGGAGTGCTAAAAACAGTTACTGGAAGGTACCGATCTTCAAATAATTACCCAGCAGGAGTTGTTTTTGAGTTGGGGAAGATATGTACAGTGAAGTGACAGGTCAAGATTTATAGAGGTCAGGAGGCTTGTCTCTTGTGACACTGTTTATGGTTTTGCTTTGGACAGTGAGTTGGGATATGGACAATGGTTTGAATAGACATTTGGAAAACTTGCCAAGAAGAACAAACTACCCCAACTCAGTCTGTTCCAGCAGTTTGGAAAAGCCTGCCAGTTTTCCATCTCTTGAGAAGCTGAAAAGCAAGTGTAAGAAGCAGACTGAAACTGTGGCTGCTTTCCTCCTGTAAGGACTGTGTCTGAAACCTCTGTTAATGCATTTCCTGGAAGCCTACCCAAACTGATCTTCAGCGTCGCCTAAAAAGAACTATGCTAGGAAGACTCCAGTGACAGCCATCTATACGCATTTGGGATGCCAAACCAAAACAAAAGGACATCTTTCCATATCTTCTCTTCCTTCTTCAAGGATTAGCAAGTATTTAACCCAAGTGCTTTTTCTGTCTGCTTTTTTTGTAATAGAGCTCTAAAACACGAATCCCTTTATTTTTCTGGTTAACTGGTGTATGTGTGTGCGAGAGTGAGGGGCTAAAATAAAAAGGGAACTTTAATATTTCAACCTGTGTGTTTATGTTTTGCTTTATTACTGGTTGAGACTTGTTTCATAATAAACTATTTTGTTATTTATTAAAGAAACCTGGTTGGTGTGTTTTATTCTACGATAAAAATAAAGTCTATGATTGACTGTATCTGTAAGTGGGAAAAAAAATTAAATATATGTTGTGACCTGTGGAGTACTGGAACTAGAACAAAAAGTGCACTCCTTCCACCTCGGTCGTAATAATATTCCCTAACTGGAGTTACTCACCAACCAATCACCTTACAGCTTTCCTGTGATATCAACGCTCGAATATTTTTTTCCAAGCCCAGTCAGCGCGTGGTGCTCCCTCGCAGGTCTGACTGCTCTCAGATGCCGAAGGTCAGTGAAGACCCAAAGCCTGGCACTGTATTTATTCTCTCTTGGTTCTCGGTGCTCCCTCCCAGGTCTGACTGCTTTCAGCTCCCGAATTCAATCTAGAGAAGTGAAGTAATGCATTTGGGGAGAGCAAACAAGGCAAGAGAATACACAATAAATGGTAGGGTATTGGAAGACCGTAGAGGAACAGAAGAACCTTGAAGAGAATGAAGACAAATTATTGCACAGACTAGGAAATTGGCTGAGCAGAAGGAGACAGAAAGAGTAGGAATAATGGGCAGGTACTCCAATTGGCAGGGAGTGACTAGTGGTGTCTCACAAGGATCAATGTTGGCCCCTCAACTATTCACCGTATTTATTGCCGACTTAGATGATGGGATAGAGAGCCACATATCCAAGTGTAGACATGTTCCCACAAATCTGGTATGGCCAAATCTAGAGACCCCTGGTTAACGAGAAGCATACAGGGTAAGATAAAGCAGAAAAACAAAGCTTATAACGGTCACAACAAACTTAATACTTCAGAAAGCCTAGAGAATAACAGAAAGTGCAGGGATGAAGTAAAAAAGGTAATTAGGAAAGCAAAGAGAGGAAATGAAAAATTATTGGCAGGTAAAATCAAGGAAAACCTTGTTTTATCAGTATATTAAGAGCAAAGAGGATAACTAAGGGTAGGGCCCATCAGAGAAAGAACATAGAACAGTACAACACAGTACAGGCCCTTCAGCCCACGATGTTGTGCCGAACCTTTAACCTACTCTAAGATCTAAGTAACTACCTACCCTTCATTCTACTATCATCCATGTACCTATCCAAGAGTCGCTTAAATGCCCCTAATGTATCTGCTTCTACTACCACCGCTGGCAGCGCATTCCAAGCACCCACCACTCTCTGTGTAAAGAACCTACCTCTGCCATCTCCCCGAAACCTTCCTCCAATCACCCTAAAATTATGCCCCCTGGTGATAGCCCTTTCCACCCTGGGAAAAAGTCTCTGGCTATCGACTCTATCTATGCCTCTCATCATCTTGTACCGCTCTATCAAGTCACCTCTCATCCTTTTTCGCTCCAATGAGAAAAGCCCTAGCTCCCTCAATCTTTCTTCAGAGGACATGCCCTCCAGTCCAGGCAGCATCCTGGTAAATCTCCTCTGCACCCTCTCTAAAGCTTCCACATCCTTCCTATAATGAGGCGACCAGAACTGAACACAATATTCCAAGTGTGGTCGAACCAGGGCCTTATAGAGCTGCAGCATAACCTCGCGGCTCTTAAACTCAATCCCCTTGTTAAGGAAAGCCAACACACCATACGCCTTCTTAACAACCCTATCAACTTTGGTGGCAACTTTGAGCGATCTATGGACATGGACCCCAAGATCCCTCTGTTCCTCCACGCTACCAAGAATCCTGTCTTTAAGCCTGTATTCCGCATTCAAATTCGACCTTCCAAAATGAATCACTTCACACTTTTCCAGGTTGAACTCCACCTGCCACTTCTCAGCCCAGCTCTGCATCTCGTCAATGTCCCGTTGCAATCTACAACAGCCTTCCACACTATCCACAACTCCAGCAACCTTCGTGTCATCGGCAAACTTGCTAACCCAGCCTGCCACTTCCTCATCCAAGTCATTTATAAAAATCACAAAGAGCAGAGGTCCCAGAACAGATCCTTGTGGAACACCACTGGTCACCGAGCTCCATGCTGAATACTTTCCATCTACTACCACCCTCTGACTTCTATGGGCCAGCCAATTTTGTATCCAGACAGCCAACTTTCCCTGTAGCCCATGCCTCCTTACTTTCTGAATGAGCTTACCATGGGGAACCTTATCAAATGCCTTGCTAAAATCCATATACACCACATCCACTGCTCTTCCTTCATCAATGCATTTTGTCACATCTTCAAAGAATTCAATAAGGCTTGTGAGGCATGACCTGCCCCTCACAAAGCCATGCTGACTGTCTCTAATCAAACCATGCTTTTCCAAGTAATCATAAATCCTGTCTCTCAGAATCCTCTCCAATAATTTGCCCACTACCGACGTAAGACTGACTGGTCTATAATTCCCAGGGTTATCCCTATTCCCTTTCTTGAACAAGGGAACAACATTTGCCACCCTCCAATCATCTGGTACTACTCCAGTGGACAGTGAGGACGCAAAGATCATCGCCAAAGGCGCGGCAATCTCTTCCCTCGCTTCCCGTAATATCCTTGGGTATATCCCGTCTGGGCCCGGGGACTTATCTGTCCTCATATCATTCAAAATTTCCAGCACATCCTCCCTCTTAACATCAACCTGTTCAAGCATATCAGCCTGTTCCACGCTGTCCTCACAAACGACCAGGTTTCTCTGACTAGTGAATACTGAAGCAAAGTATTCATTTAGGACCTCCCCTACCTCCTCCGACTCCAGGCACAAGTTCCCTCCACTATCCGTGATCGGCCCCACCCTCAATCTGGCCATCCTCTTGTTCCTCACATAAGTGTAGAACGCCTTGGGATTTTCCTTAATCCTACCCGCCAAGACTTTTTCATGTCCCCTTCTAGCTCTCCTAAGTCCATTCTTCAGTTCCTTCCTGGCTACCTTGCAACCCTCGAGAGCCCTGTCTGATCCTTGCTTCCTCAACCTTAAGTAAGCTTCTTTCTTCCTCTTGACTAGCTGTTCCACATCTCTTGTCATCCAAGGTTCCTTCACCCTACCATCCCTTCCCTGCCTCATTGAGACAAACCTATCCAGCAGTCGCAAGTGCTCCCGAAACAACCTCCACATTTCTGTCGTGCATTTCCCTGAGAACATCTGTTCCCAATTTATGCTCCCCAGTTCCTGCCTAATAGCATTGTAATTCCCCCTCCCCCAATTAAATATTTTCCCATCCCGTCTGGTCCTGTCTCTCTCCATGACTATAGTAAAGGTCAGGGAGTTGTGATCACTATCACCGAAATGCTCTCCCACCGAGAGATCTGCCACCTGGCCTGGTTCGTTGTCAAGCACCAAGTCCAACATAGTCTCCCCTCTAGTCGGCCTATCTACATATTGAGTCAGAAAACCTTCCTGGACACACCTGACAAAAACTGCTCTCTCCAAACTATTTGCACTAAGGAGGTTCCAATCAATAGTAGGGAAGTTGAAGTTACCCATGACAACAACCCTGTTACTTCTGCACCTTTCCAAAATCTGCCTCCCAATCTGTTCCTCCATGTCTCTGCTGCTATTGGGGGGTCTATAAAAAACTCCCAACAAAGAGACTGCTCCTTTCCTGTTTCTGACTTCCACCCATAATGACTCAGTAGACAAACCCTCCTCGACGACCTCCCTTTCTGCAGCTGTGAAACTATCCCTGATTAACAATGCCACTCCCCCACCTCTTTTACCTTCCTCCCTATTCCTTTTGAAACATCTAAACCCTGGAACATCCAACATCCATTCCTGCCCTTGTGATATCCACGTCTCCGTAATGGCCACAACATCGTAGCTCCAAGTACTGATCCATGCTCTAAGTTCATCACCCTTATTCCTGACACTTCTTGCGTTAAAATAGACACACTTCAACCCATCATACTGGCTGCAACTTTGCCCTGTCAACTGTCTAACCTTCCTCACAGACTCTCTGCATTCTGTATCTGCCTGTTCAACAGCTACCCCATCCACTGATCCGTGCCTCCGGTTCCCATCCTCCTGCCAAACTAGTTTAAACCCTCCCGAAGAGCTCTAGCAAACCTCCCGCCCAGGATATTGGTGCCCCTCCAGTTCAGATGCAACCCGTCCTTCTTGTACAGGTCCCACCTTCCCCAGAAGGTATTCCAATGATCCACATATCTGAATCCCTCCCTCCTACACCAGTTCTGTAGCCACGTGTTCAGCTGCACTCACTCCCTGTTTCCAGCCTCACTAGCACGTGGCACCGGTAACAATCCTGAGATTACTACTCTGCTCGTCCTGCCTTTCAGCTTCCAACCTAACTCCCTATATTCGCTTTTCAGGTCCTCATCCCTTTTCCTAGCTATGTCATTGGTACCGATATGTACAAGGTAACACAGAAACATCGAAAATAGGAGCAGGAGTACATCATTCGGCCCTTCGAGCCTGCTCCGCTATTCATTATGATTATGGCTGATCATCCAACTCAGTAACCTGTTCCAGCTTTCGCCTCATACCCTTTGATCCCTTTAGACCCAAGAGCTATATCTAACTCCTTCGTGAAAACATACAATCTTTTGGCCTCAACTGCTTTCTGTGGTGGCGAATTCCACAGGCTCACCACTCTCTGGGTGAAGAAATGTCTCCTCATCTCAGTCCTGAAAGGTTTATCCCGTATCCTTAGACTATGACCCCTGGTTCTGGACTCCCCCACCATCGGGAACATCCTTCCTGCATCTACCCTGTCAAGTCCTGTTAGAATTTTATAGGTTTCTATGAGATCCCCCCTCACTCTGCTGAACTCCAGCAAATATAATCCTAACCGACTCAATCTCTCCTCATACGTCAGTCCCACCACCCCAGGAATCAGTCTGGTAAACCTTCGCTGCACTCCCTCTACAGCAAGAACAACCTTCCTCAGATAAGGAGACCAAAACAGCACACAATATTCCAGGTGTAGCCTCACCAAGGCCCTGTATAATTGCAGCAAGACATCCCTGCTCCTGTACTCGAATCCTCTCGCTATGAAGGCCAACATACTATTTGCCTTTTTTACCGCCTGTTGCACCTGCATGCTTACCTTCAGCAACTGGTGTTCAAGAACACCCAGGTCTCGCTGCATATTCCCCTCTCTCAGTTTATAGCCGTTCAGATAATAATCTGCCTTACTGTTTTCGCTACCAACGTGGATAACCTCATATTTATCCACATTATACTGCATCTGCCATGCATTTGCCCACTCACTCTACTTGTCCAAATCACCCTGAAGCCTCTCTGCATCCTCCTCACAACTCATCCTCCCACCCAGTTTTGTCTCATCTGCAAATTTGGAGATATTACATTTACTTCACTCATCAAAATCATTAATGTATATTGTGAATAGTGGGGGTCATAGCACCGATCCCTGCGGAACCCCACTATTCACTGCTGTCATTCGGAAAAAGATCCATTTATCCCTACTCTTTGTTTCCTGTCCGCCAAACAATTTTCTATCCATCACAACACACTACCCCCAATCCCATGCGCTTTAATTATGTACGCTAATCTCTTATGTGGGCCTTTGTCGAAAGCCTTCTGAAATTCCAAATAAACCACATCCACTGGCTCCCCCTCATTAACTCTACTAGTTACATCCTCGAAGAATTCGAGTAGATTTGTCAAGCATGATTTCCCCTTCGTAAATCCATGCTGATTCTGCCTGATTCTACCCCTGTTCTTCAAGTGCTCTGCTATAAACTCTTCGATAATGGACTCTACAATTTCCCCCACTACCGACGTCAGGCTGACTGGTCTATAATTACCTGCTTTCTCTATACCTCCCTTTTTAAATAGTGGGGTTACATTAGCTACCTTCCAATCTGTAGGAACTGTTCCAGAGTCTATAGAATCTTGGAAGATGACCACCAATGCATCCACTATTTCTGGGCCCACTTCCTTAAGTACTCTGGGATGCAGACCATCAGGCCCTGGGGATTTTAGCAGCCTTCAATCCCATCAATTTCCCCAACACCATTTCTCTACCAATAGAACAAAGAACAAAGAAAATTACAGCACAGGAACAGGCCCTTCGGCCCTCCAAGCCTACACCGATCCAAATCCCCCATCTAAGCCTGTCGCCTATTTTCTAAGGGTCTGTATCTCTTTACTTCCTGCCCATTCATGTGACTGTCCAGATACATCTTAAAAGACGCTATCATGCCCGCGTCTACCACCTCCGCTGGCAATGCGTTCCGGGCACCCACCACCCTCTGCGGAAAGAACTTTCCACGCATATCCCCCCTAAACTTTTCCCCTTTCACTTTGAACTCGTGTCCCCTTGTAATTGAATCCCCCACTCTGGGAAAAAGCTTCTTGCTATCCACCCTGTCTATACCTCTCATGATTTTGTACACCTCAATCAGGTCCCCCCTCAACCTCCGTCTTTCTAATGAAAATAATCCTAATCTACTCAACCTCTCTTCGTAGCCAGCGCCCTCCATACCAGGCAACATCCTGGTGAACCTCCTCTGCACCCTCTCCAAAGCATCCACATCCTTTTGGTAATGTGGCGATCAGAACTGCACGCAGTATTCCAAATGTGGCCGAACCAAAGTCCTATACAACTGTAACATGACCTGCCAACTCTTGTACTCAATACCCCGTCCGATGAAGGAAAGCATGCCGTATGCCTTCTTGACCACTCTATTGACCTGCGAAGCCACCTTCAGGGAACAATGGACCTGAACACCCAAATCTCTCTGTACATCAATTTTCCCCAGGACTTTTCCATTTACTGTATCGTTCACTCTTGAATTGGATCTTCCAAAATGCATCACCTCGCATTTGCCCTGATTGAACTCCATCTGCCATTTCTCTGCCCAACTCTCCAGTCCATCTATATTCTGCTGTATTCTCTGACAGTCCCCTTCACTATCTGCTACTCCACCAATCTTAGTGTCGTCTGCAAACTTGCTAATCAGACCACCTATACTTTCCTCCAAATCATTTATGTATATCACAAACAACAGTGGTCCCAGCACGGATCCCTGTGGAACACCTCTGGTCACACGTCTCCATTTTGAGAAACTCCCTTCCACTGCTACTCTGTGTCTCCTGTTGCCCAGCCAGTTCTTTATCCATCTAGCTAGTACACCTTGGACCCCATGCGCCTTCACTTTCTCCATCAGCCTACCATGGGGAACCTTATCAAACGCCTTACTGAAGTCCATGTATACGACATCTACAGCCCTTCCCTCATCAATCAACTTTGTCACTTCCTCAAAGAATTCTATTAAGTTGGTAAGACATGACCTTCCCTGCACAAAACCATGTTGCCTATCACTGATAAGCCCATTTTCTTCCAAATGGGAATAGATCCTATCCCTCAGTATCTTCTCCAGCAGCTTCCCTACCACTGACGTCAGGCTCACCGGTCTATAATTACCTGGATTATCCCTGCTACCCTTCTTAAACAAGGGGACAACATTAGCAATTCTCCAATCCTCCGGGACCTCACCCGTGTTTAAGGATGTTGCAAAGATATCTGTTAAGGTCCCAGCTATTTCCTCTCTCGCTTCCCACAGTCGCCTGGGATAGATCCCATCCGGACCTGGGGACTTGTCCACCTTAATGCCTTTTAGAATACCCAACACTTCCTCCCTCCTTATGCCGACTTGACCTCGAGTAATCAAACATCTGTCCCTAACCTCAACATCCGTCATGTCCCTCTCCTCGGTGAATACCGATGCAAAGTACTCGTTTAGAATCTCACCCATTTTCTCTGACTCCACGCATAACTTTCCTCCTTTGTCCTTGAGTGGGCCAATCCTTTCTCTAGTTACCCTCTTGCTCCTTATATATGAATAAAAGGCTTTGGGATTTTCCTTAACCCTGTTTGCTAAAGATATTTCATGACCCCTTTTAGCCCTCTTAATTCCTCGTTTCAGATTGCGCCTACAATCCCGACATTCTTTCAAAGCTTCGTCTTTCTTCAGCCGCCTAGACCTTATGTATGCTTCCTTTTTCCTCTTAGCTAGTCTCACAATTTCACCTGTCATCCATGGTTCCCTAATCTTGCCATTTCTACCCCTCATTTTCACAGGAACATGTCTCTCCTGCACACTAATCAACCTCTCTTTAAAAGCCTCCCACATATCAAATGTGGATTTACCTTCAAACAGCTGCTCCCAATCTACATTCCCCAGCTCCTGCCGAATTTTGGTATAGTTGGCCTTCCCCCAATTTAGCACTCTTCCTTTAGGACCACTCTCGTCTTTGTCCATGAGTATTCTAAAACTTCCCGAATTGTGATCACTATTCCCAAAGTAGTCCCCTACTGAAACGTCAACCACCTGGCCCGGCTCATTCCCCAACACCAGGTCCAGTATGGCCCCTTCCCGAGTTGGACTATTTACATACTGATCTAGAAAACCCTCCTGGATGCTCCTTACAAATTCTGCTCCATCTAGACCTCTAACACTAAGTGAATCCCAGTCAATGTTGGGAAAATTAAAATCTCCTATCACCACCACCCTGTTGCTCCTACAGCTTTCCATAATCTGTTTACATATTTGTACCTCTATCTCACGCTCGCTGTTGGGAGGCCTGTAGTACAGCCCCAACATTGTTACCGCACCCTTCCTATTTCGGAGTTCTGCCCATATTGCCTCACAGCTCGAGTCCTCCATAGTGCCTTCCTTCAGCACAGCTGTGATATCCTCTTTGACCAGTAATGAAACTCCTCCACCCCTTTTACCTCCCTCTCTATCCCGCCTGAAGCATCGGTATCCTGGGATATTTAGTTTCCAATCATGCCCTTCCCTTAACCAAGTCTCAGTAATAGCAATAACATCATACTCCCAGGTACTAATCCAAGCCCTAAGTTCATCTGCTTTACCTACTACACTTCTTGCATTAAAACAAATACACCTCAGACCACCAGTCCCTTTGCTTTCATCATCTGCTCCCTGCCTACTCTTCCCCTTAGTCACGTTGACTTCATTATCTAGTTCCTTGCAGGCTTTAGTTACTACCTCCTTACTCTCCACTGACCTCATTTGGTTCCCATCCCCCTGCCACATTAGTTTAAACCCTCCCCAACAGCGTTAGCAAAAGCACCCCCAAGGACATTGGTTCCAGTCCGGCCCAGGTGTAGACCGTCCAATTTGTAATAGTCCCACCTCCCCCAGAGCCGGTCCCAATGTCCCAAAAATCTGAACCCTTCCCTCCTGCACCATCTCTCAAGCCACGCATTTATCCTGACTATTCTTTCATTTCTACTCTGACTATCACGTGGCACTGGTAGCAATCCTGAGATTACTACCTCTGAGGTCCTACTTTTTAACTTGGCTCCTAACTCCCTAAATTCTGCTTGTAGGACCTCATCCCGTTTTTTACCTATATCATTGGTGCCTATGTGCATAACAACAACTGGCTGTTCACCCTCCCCCTTCAGAATGTTCTGCAGCCGATCTGAGACATCCCTGACCCGTGCACCTGGGAGGCAACATACCATTCGGGAGTCTCATTTTCAACCACAGAACCGCCTATCTACTCCCCTTACAATCGAATCCCCTATGACTATAGCCCTTCCACTCTTTTTCCCACTGATTTATTTCAGTTCCTCTCTCTCACTCAGCCCTTTGTTCCCCAACATTTCTGGTATGGCATTTGTGTCCTCCTTTGTGAAGACAGAACCAAAGTATGCATTTAGTTGGTCAGCCATTTCTTTATTCCCCATAATAAATTCCTCTGTTTCTGACTGTGAGGGACCTATATTTGTCTTCACCAATCTCGTACTCTATTTTCCCCTTCTTAATCAATCCCTTGGTCCTCCTTTGCTGAATTCTAAACTGCTCCCAATCCTCAGGTCTGTTGTTTTTCCTGGCAAATTTATATGCCTTTTCCTTGGAACAAATGCCGTCTCTAATTTCCCTTGTAAGTCTTGGTTTGGCACCCTTTCCCGTTTTACTTTTGCGCCAGACAGGGATAAACAATTATCGCAATTCATCCATGCGCTCTTTAAATGTTTGCCATTGCCTATCCACCGTCATCCCTTTAAGTAACGTTTCCCAATACGTCATGGCCAACTCGCGCCTCATACATTCATAGTTTCCTTTACTAAGATTCAGGACCCTTGTCTCAGAATCAACTACATCACTCTCCATCTTGATGAAGCATTCGATCATATTATGGTCGCTCGTCCCCAAGGGGTCTCGTACCACTGGATTGTCAATTATTCCTCTCTCATTACACAATACTCAGTCTTGGATGGCCTGTTCTCTAGTTGGTTCCTCAACGTATTGGTCCAGAAAACCATCCCGTATACACTCCAAGAATTCCTCCTCTATGGTATCGTGACTAATTTGACTGGTAACTGATGTGTGGATGCAGATGATGTAGGCAGGGTTCTTAATGAGTTTTTGTCTCC
Organism: Heterodontus francisci; assembly: GCF_036365525.1. Lineage (NCBI taxonomy): Eukaryota > Metazoa > Chordata > Chondrichthyes > Heterodontiformes > Heterodontidae > Heterodontus > Heterodontus francisci. The sequence continues at coordinate 4,887,681 of NC_090408.1, forward strand.
GTCTTCACAAAGGAGAGGAATGATACAGACATTGTAGTTAAAGAGGAGTGTGAAATATTAGATGCAATAAGCAAAATGAGAAAGGAAGTACAGACAGTCTGGCATCCTTGAAAGTGACAAATCACCGGATGGATTGTATCCCAGGTTGGTAAAAGAAGCCAGGGAGGAAATGGTGGATACTCTGAGGATCATGTTCAAATCCTCACTAGATACAGGCGAGGTATACCAGAGGATTGTAGGTTTGAAAATGTTGTACATTGTTTAAACAAAGTGACTCCTGACAATACAGCCAATCAGTGCATTCCCAGCTGCACAGAATGGTTTCTTCCTGCCAGTATGGTGCTGTGCATGTGCAGCCTACGTCGGAACCCAGCTTGCCAGGACTAATTTGCGCATGCGCTCTAAAATGTCATCACATGCTGGAATGGGGCCACTTGCTTTCCACCTCGCCACCGCCTTCCCTCAGCCAATCGCTCTCGCCGCTACCTTCCATCAGCCACTCGCACCCGCCCTCACTGCTTCCCCCTGCCCCCTTCCCGGGTCGTTGCATCTCCCCTCAGCCACTCGTTCCCGCCCTTGCTGCTTCCTCCCCAACCCCCCCGGCTGCTTGCTGCAGGCCTCACCGCTTCCCCCCCTCAGCCACTCGCTCCTGCCTCTGCCCTTCCACCACCCTCCCCCCGCCCCCCACCTTGGGTCCATCACTCCCCCACCTTCTGCCCGAAGAAGCAATATGGGGGTGGGGGCAGGGAACGAGTTGCTGAAGCGGCAAGGTGGGGAGCGAGTGGCGGAGGGGTGATGTGGGATCCTGCGGCCAAGAAGAGGGAAGCGGCGAGGCCTGGAGCAAGCGACCATGGGTGGGGGGGGGGAGGGGGAGCGGGGAACGAGCAGCCAAGTTAGGGAAGTGGCGAGGGCGGGAGCAAGTGGCTGAGGGAAGGCAGCAGCAAGCAGACAGGCGCGAGAGGGATCGGTGAAGAGAGGCGCAATTGCTTCTATCTGAATTGTAGCCCAGAACCCATTTGCACTGCTGTAATTGTGCAAGAGGCTAAAGCACATGAATCTAGTTCCAAAACCAATATGTTAGAATATTAAGCATCGTACAAAGAGCAGATTGAAAGATGCCTTACAATGAGATTATTTGCTTCTGTACTAACACCGGTACTGTTGGGGGTGGGATGGATCCACCGTGGGGATTTGGGTTTGAGGCTACATTTATTTTTTGTGACAAATTGAGCAGAGCCATTTTTATTACTGGCAGCAGACAACAATGTTTGTGGATGATGCTGCATTTGCACATGTGCCAGTACTGTGCCACCTAGCGGTTCCGTTTTCAGCAAACGTAGAGGGATAGGATAGGACAGGATAATTATAGGCCAGTCAGTCTGATCTCGGTGGTGGGCAAATTATTAGAATCAATTCTGAGAGATAGTTTATCCTGTCACTTAGAAAGGCACGGATTAATCAGGGATAGTCAGCATGGATTTGTTAAGGGAAGGTCATATCTTACTGACTTAATTGAATTTTTGAGGAAGTAACAAGGAGGATTGATGAGGGTAATGCACTGCATGTTGTCTACATGGATTTTAGTAAGGCATTTGACAAGGTCCCACATGGCAAACTGGTCAGAAAAGTAAATGCCCATGGGATACAGGGGAATGTGGCGAGTTGGATCCAAAATTGTCTCAGTGACAGGAAACAAAGGGTAATGGTCGACGATGTTTTGCGAATGAAAAACAGTTTCCAGTGGCATTCCACAGAGCTCAGTGTCGAGTCCCTTGCTGTTTGTGGTATATATTAACGAGTTGGACTTGAATGTGGAAGGCATCATTGGGAAATTTATAGATGACACAAAAACTGGCCGTGTAGTTGATAGTGAAGAGGATAGCTGTAGACTCCAGGGTGATATCAATGGTTTGCATGAGTGGACGGAAAAGGGGCAAATGGAATTCAATCTGGAGAAGTGTGAGGTAATGCTTTTGGGGAGGGCAAACAAAGCAAGGGAATACGCAATAAATGGGATGATATTGAGAGGGATAGAGGAAGTAACATTCGTTCCACTCAAGTACTAGACAATGACCATTTCAAACAAGAGAGAATCTAACCATCTCCCGTTGACGTTCAATGGCATTACCATCGCTGAATCCCCCACATTCAACATCCTGGGGATCACCATTGACTAAGAACTGAACTGGACCAGCCACATAAATGCTGTGGCTACAATAGCAGGTCAGGGGCTGGGAATTTTGCAGTGAGTAACTCACTTCCTGTCTCCCCAAAGCCTGTCCACCACCTACAAGGCACAAATTGACTGGCACCCCACACACCACCTTCAACAGTCACTTTCTTCACCACCGACGCACAGTGACAGAGGTGTGCACCATGTACAAGATGCACTGCAGCAACGCACCAAGGCTCCTTTGACAGCACCTTCAAACCCAAAACCTTTCCCACCTAGAAGGACAAGGGCAGCAAATGCATTGGAACACCACCACCTGCAAGCTCCCCTCCAAGCCACACACCATCCTGACTTGGAACTATAGCACTGTTCCATCACTGTTGTTGGGTCAAAATCCTGGAACTCCCTTCCTAACAGCCCAAGGACTGCAGCATTTCAAGGCGGCAGCTCACCACCACCTTTTCAAGGGCAATTAGGGATGGGCAATAAATGCTAGCCCAGCCAGCAACACCCACGAACAAAGAAGAAAAAAAGTGAGACTTTGGAGTGCATGTCCACAGGTCCCTGAAGGTGGCAGGACAGGTAGATAAAAATGGTGAAGAAGGTATATGGAATGCTTTCCTTTATTGGCCAAAGTATAGAATACAAAAGCAGGATGTGACACTGGAACCGTATAAAATGCTGGTTAGGCCACAGCTGGGAGTACTGTGTACAGTTCTGGTCACCACATTCCAGGAAGGACATAATTGCCCTGAAAAGAGTACAGAGGAGATTTACAAGAATGCTGCTAGGGTTTGAAAATTGCAGCTCTGAGGAAAGACTGAATAGGCGAGAATTGTTTTCCTTAGAACAGAGGTGGCTGAGGGGTGACATAATTGAGGTGTACAAAATTATGAGGGACCTACACAGAGTAGACAGGAAGGACCCGTTTCCCCTAGCGGAGAGGTCAATTACTAGGGGGCACAGATTTAACGTGATTGGTAGAGGGATTAGAGGGGAAAGAGGAAGAACTTTTTCCATCCAGAGTGTGGTGGGTGTCTGAATTCACTGCGTGGATTGGTGGTGGATGCAGAAACCCTCAACTCATTTAAAAAGGTACCTGCACCTGCAACTGAATTGCTGCATAGTGCAAGGCTACAGACAAGGTGTTGGAAGGTGGATTAGATTGTGCGGCCAGTTTTTTCAGCCAGCGCAAACATGATGTGCTAATGGCCTCTTTCAGTGCAGTAAGTTTTCTATGGTTCGATAGTTTGACAATGACACAAAGATAGGAGACATTTGTAAGCAGTGTAGATGGATGTATAAAATTACAGAGGTGCTGGTAGTTTAATTGTATGGGATAAACTGCGACAAATGAATTGCAATATAAGCAAATGTGAGGGCATCCACTTTGGACCTAAAAAGGGCAGAACCGGGTACTTTGCAAATGTTGAAATGGAGATCCGAAGAAACTTGGGGGTCCAGGTACATAGATCAAAAAGTCATGAACAGGCACAGAAAATAATCAAAAAGGCTAATGGAATGCTGGCCTCAATATCTACAACACCAGAATACCTTCAGCTATACAAAGCCCTAGACAGACCACAATTGGAGTGCTGTGAGCAGTTCCGAGCACCACAATTTTGGAAGGGTATATTGGCCTTGGAGGGAGTGCAGCATAGATTTACTAGAATGATACCTGGATTCCAAGGATTAAATTAGGAGAGATTACACAAATTAGGGTTGCAGTTCCTGGAATTTTAAAAGTTGGGGATGATTTGACCGAAGTTTTCAAGATATTAAGGGAAACAGATAAGACAGATTGAGAGAAATTATTTCCACGAGTTGGGAAGTATAGGCAGAGTCAAAAATTTAGTCAGACATTTCAGGAGTGAAATTAGGAAACACTTCTTCAAGCAAAGGGTGGTAAAAGTTTGGAACTCTCTTCCCCAAATGGCAACTAATGCGAGATCAATTGCTAATTTTAAAGCTAAGATTGATAGATTGCTAGCCAAAGGTATCAAAGGATATGTGGCAAATGGGTATATGAAGTTAGATCGCAGTTCTGACATGATGTCAATGAATGGCGAAACAGGGGCTAAATGGCCGACTCCTATTTCCAGGTCCATAGATCTCTGAAGATAACAGGGCAGATTAAGAAAGCATATGAATACTTTCGTTTATTAGTGAGGCACAGAATAGAAAAGCAGGGAAGTAATGCTAAAACTGTATAAAACACTGGTTAAGTCACAGCTATAGTACTGTGTACAGTTCTGGTCACTGCATTTCAGGAAGATGTGAATGCACTGGAGATGGTACAGAGGAGCTTTATGAGGATATTGCCAGGAATGGAGAATTTTAGCTTTTGGGAAAGATTGGATAGACTGTGATTGTTTTCTTGGGAACAAAGCAGGCTGAGGGATTATTTAAATAAGGTGTATAAAATTATGAGGGTCCTAGACAGAGTGGATAGGAAGGAACTACTTCCTTCAGCAGAGGCATCTGAACTGGAGGGGCATCAATATCCTGGGCGGGAAGTTTGCTAGAGCTCTTCGGGAGGATTTAAACTAGTTTGGGAGGGGGATGGGAACCGGAGCTACGGATCAGTGGATGGGGTAGCTGTTGAACAGGCAGATACAGAGTGCAGAGAGTCTGTGAGGAAGGTTAGACAGTTGACAGGGCAAAGTTGCAGCCAGTATGATGGGTTAGAATTAGAATTTTTTTTTTTAAAGAATATTACAGCGCAGTACAGGCCCTTCGGCCCTCGATGTTGCGCCGACCTGTGAAACCATCTGACCTACACTATTCCTTTTTCATCCATATGTCTATCCAATGACCACTTAAATGCCCTTAAAGTTGGCGAGTCTACTAGTGCTGCAGGAAGGGCGTTCCACGCCCCTACTACTCTGAGTAATGAAACTACCTCTGACATCTGTCCTATATCTATCACCCCTCAACTTAAAGCTATGTCCCCTCGTGTTTGCCATCACCATCCGAGGAAAAAGACTCTCACTATCCACCCTATCTAACCCTCTGATTATCTTATATGTCTCTATTAAGTCACCTCTCCTCCTCCTTCTCTCCAACGAAAACAACCTCAAGTCCCTCAGCCTTTCCTCGTAAGACCTTCCCTCCATACCAGGCAACATCCTAGTAAATCTCCTCTGCACCCTTTCCAAAGCTTCCACATCCTTCCTATAATGTGGTGACCAGAACTGCACGCAATACTCCAGGTGCGGTCTCACCAGAGTTTTGTACAGCTGCAGCATGACCTCGTGGCTCCGAAACTCGATCCCCCTACTAATAAAAGCTAACACACCATATGCCTTCTTAACAGCCCTATTAACCTGGGTAGCAACCTTCAGGGATTTATGTACCTGGACACCAAGATCTCTCTGTTCATCTACACTACCAAGAATCTTCCCATTAGCCCAGTACTCTGCATTCCTGTTACTCCTTCCAAAGTGAATCACCTCACACTTTTCCGCATTAAACTCCATTTGCCATCTCTCAGCCCAGCTCTGCAGCCTATCTATGTCCCTCTGTACCCTACAACATCCTTCGGCACTATCCACAACTCCACCGACCTTAGTGTCATCCGCAAATTTACTAACCCACCCTTCTACACCCTCTTCCAGGTCATTTATAAAAATGACAAACAGCAGTGGCCCCAAAACAGATCCTTGCGGTACACCACTAGTAACTAAACTCCAGGATGAACATTTGCCATCAACCACCACCCTCTGTCTTCTTTCAGCTAGCCAATTTCTGACCCAAAGCTCTAAATCACCTTCAACCCCATACTTCCGTATTTTCTGCAATAGCCTACCGTGGGGAACCTTATCAAACGCCTTACTGAAATCCATATACACCACATCCACTGCTTTACCCTCATCCACCTGTTTGGTCACCTTCTTGAAAAACTCAATAAGGTTTGTGAGGCACGACCTACCCTTCACAAAACCGTGCTGACTATCGCTAATGAACTTATTCTTCTCTAGATGATTATAAATCCTGTCTCTTATAACCTTTTCCAACATTTTACCCACAACCGAAGTAAGGCTCACAGGTCTATAATTACCAGGGCTGTCTCTACTCCCCTTCTTGAACAAGGGGACAACATTTGCTATCCTCCAGACTTCCGGCACTATTCTTGTCGACAATGACGACATAAAGATCAAGGACAGAGGCTCTGCAATCTCCTCCCTGGCTTCCCAGAGAATCCTAGGATAAATCCCATCTGGCCCAGGGGACTTATCTATTTTCACACTTTCCAAAATTGCTAACACCTCCTCCTTGTGAACCTCAATCCCATCTAGCCTAGTAGCCTGAATCTCAGTATTCTCCTCGACAACATTTTCTTTCTCTACTGTAAATACTGACGAAAAATATTCATTTAACGCTTCCCCTATCTCCTCTGATTCCACACACAACTTCCCACTACTATCCTTGATTGGCCCTAATCTAACTCTAGTCATTCTTTTATTCCTGATATACCTATAGAAAGCCTTAGGGTTTTCCCTGATCCTATCCGCCAATGACTTCTCGTGTTCTCTCCTTGCTCTTCTTAGCTCTCCCTTTAGATCCTTCCTGGCTAGCTTGTAACTCTCAAGCGCCCTAACTAAGCCTTCACGTCTCATCCTAACATAAGCCTTCTTCTTCCTCTTGACAAGCACTTCAACTTCTTTAGTAAACCACGGCTCCCTCGCTCGACAACTTCCTCCCTGCCTGACAGGTACATACTTATCAAGGACACGCAGTAGCTGCTCCTTGAATAAGCTCCACATTTCAATTGTTCCCATCCCCTGCAGTTTCCTTCCCCATCCTAAATCTTGACTAATCGCATCATAATTTCCTTTCCCCCAGCTATAATTCTTGCCCTGCGGTATATACCTGTCCCTGCCCCATCGCTAAGGTAAACCTAACCGAATTGTGATCACTGTCACCAAAGTGCTCACCTACATCTAAATCTAACACCTGGCCGGGTTCATTACCCAGTACCAAATCCAATGTGGCATCGCCCCTGGTTGGCCTGTCTACATACTGAGTCAGAAAACCCTCCTGGCACACACTGGACAAAAACTGACCCATCTAAAGCACTCGAACTATAGTATTTCCAGTCAATATTTGGAAAGTTAAAGTCCCCCATAACAACTACCCTGTTACTCTCGCCCCTGTCGAGAATCATCTTCGCTATCCTTTCCTCTACATCTCTGGAACTATTCGGAGGTCTATAAAAGACTCCCAACAGGGTGACCTCTCCTCTCCTGTTTCTAACCTCGGCCCATACTACCTCAGTAGACGAGTCCTCAAATGTCCTTTCTGTCGCTGTAATACTCTCCTTGATTAACAATGCCACACGCCCCCCTCTTTTACCATCTTCTCTGTTCTTACTGAAACATCTAAATCCCGGAACCTGCAACATCCATTCCTGCCCCTGCTCTACCCATGTCTCCGAAATGGCCACTACATCGAGATCCCAGGTACCAACCCATGCTGCAAGCTCACGCACCTTATTCCGGATGCTCCTGGCGTTGAAGTAGACACACTTTAAACCAGGTTCTTGCTTGCCAGTGCCCTCTTGCGTCCTTGCAACCTTATCCCTGACCTCACTACTCTCAACATCCTGTACACTGGCACTACAATTTAGGTTCCCATTCCCCTGCTGAATTAGTTTAAACCCCCCCGAAGAGCACTAGCAAATCTCCCCCCCCAGGATATTGGTACCCCTCCGGTTCAGGTGAAGACCATCCTGTTTGTCGAGATCCCACCTACCCCAGAAAGAGCCCCAATTATCCAGGAAACCAAAACCCTCCCTCCTACACCATCCCTGCAGTCACGTGTTCAACTCCTCTCTCTCCCTATTCCTCGCTTCGCTATCACGTGGCACAGGCAACAACCCAGAGATAACAACTCTGCTTGCTCTCGCTCTAAGCTTCCACCCTAGCTCCCTGAATTTCAGTCTTAAATCCTCATCTCTCTTCCTACCTATGTCATTGGTGCCTATGTGGACCGCAACTTGGGGCTGCTCCCCCTCCCCCCTAAGGATCCCAAAAACACGATCCGAGTGTGTCTATTTTAACGCAAGAAGTGTCAGGAATAAGGGTGATGAACTTAGAGCATGGATCAGTACTTGGAGCTACGATGTTGTGGCCATTACGGAGACGTGGATATCACAAAGGCAGGAATGGATGTTGGATGTTCCAGGGTTTAGATGTTTGAAAAGGAATAGGAAGGGAGGTAAAAGAGGTGGGGGAGTGGCATTGTTAATCAGGGATAGTATCACAGCTGCAGAAAGGGAGGTCGTCGAGGTGGGTTTGTCTACTGAGTCATTATGGGTGGAAGCCAGAAACAGGAAAGGAGCAGTCACTTTATTGGGAGTTTTCTATAGACCCCCCAATAGCAACAGAGACACGGAGGAACAGATTGGGAGGCAGATTTTGGAAAGGTGCAGAAGTAACAGGGTTGTTATCATGGGTGACTTCAACTTCCCTAATATTGATTGGAACCTCCTTAGTGCAAATAGTTTGGATGGTGCAGTTTTTGTCAGGTGTGTCCAGGAAGGTTTCCTGACTCAATATGTAGATAGGCCGACTAGAGGGGAGGCTATGTTGGATTTGGTGCTTGGCAACGACCCAGGCCAGGTGGCAGATCTCTCGGTGGGAGAGCATTTCGGTGATAGTGATCACAACTCCCTGACCTTTACTATAGTCATGGAGAGGGATAGGAACAGACCGGAAGAGAAAATATTTAATTGGGGGAGGGGGAATTACAATGCTATTAGGCAGGAACTGGGGAGCATTAATTGGGAACAGATGTTCTCAGGGAAATGCACAGCAGAAATGTGGAGGTTGTTTAGGAAGCACTTGCTGCGACTGCTGGATAGGTTTGTTCCGATGAGGCAAGGAAGGGATGGTAGGGTGAAGGAACCTTGGATGACGAAAGATGTGGAACAGCTAGTCAAGAGGAAGAAGGAAGCTTACTTAAGGTTGAGGAAGCAAGGATCAGACAGAGCTCTAGAGGGTTACAAGGTAGCCAGGAAGGAACTGAAGAATGGACTTAGGAGAGCTAGAAGGGGACATGAAAATGTCTTGCCGGTAGGATTAAGGAAAATCCCAAGGCGTTCTACACTTATGTGAGGAACAAGAGGATGGCCAGAGTGAGGGTGGGGCCAATCACGGATAGTGGAGGGAACTTGTGCCTGGAGTCGGAGGAGGTAGGGGAGGTCCTAAATGAATACTTTGCTTCAGTATTCACTAGTCAGAGAAACTTGGTCGTTTGTGAGGACAGCGTGGAACAGGCTGATATGCTTGAACAGGTTGATGTTAAGAGGGAGGATGTGCTGGAAATTTTGAATGATATGAGGACAGATAAGTCCCCGGGCCCAGACGGGATATACCCAAGGATATTACGGGAAGCGAGGGAAGAGATTGCCGCGCCTTTGGCGATGATCTTTGCGTCCTCACTGTCCACTGGAGTAGTACCGGATGATTGGAGGGTGGCAAATGTTATTCCCTTGTTCAAGAAAGGGAATAGGGATAACCCTGCGAATTATAGACCAGTCAGTCTTACGTCGGTAGTGGGCAAATTACTGGAGAGGATTCTGAGAGACAGGATTCATGATTATTTGGAAAAGCATGGTTTGATTAGAGCCAGTCAGCATGGCTTTGTGAGGGGCAGATCATGCCTCACAAGCCTTATTGAATTCTTGGAAGATGTGACCAAACACTTTGATGAAGGAAGAGCAGTGGATGTGGTGTATATGGATTTTAGCAAGGCGTTTGATAAGGTTCCCCATGGTAGGCTCATTCAGAAAGTAAGGAGGCATGGGATACAGGGAAAGTTGGCTGTCTGGATACAAAATTGGCTGGCCCATAGAAGACAGAGGGTGGTAGTAGATGGAAAGTATACAGCCTGGAGCTCGGTGAGCAGTGGTGTTCTACAAGGATCTGTTCTGGGACCTCTGCTCTTTGTGATTTTTATAAATGACTTGGATGAGGAAGTGGAAGGCTGGGTTAGCAAGTTTGCCGATGACACGAAGGTTGCTGGAGTTGTGGATAGTGTGGAAGGCCGTTGTAGGTTGCGACGGGACATTGACAAGATGCAGAGCTGGGCTGAGAAGTGGCAGGTGGAGTTCAACCTGGAAAAGTGTGAAGTGATTCATTTTGGAAGGTCGAATTTGAATGCGGAATACAGGCTTAAAGACAGGATTCTTGGTAGCGTGGAGGAACAGAGGGATCTTGGGGTCCATGGCCACCCAAGTTGATAGGGTTGTTAAGAAGGCATATGGTGTGTTGGCTTTCATTAACAGGGGGATTGAGTTTAAGAGCCGCGAGGTTATGCTGCAGCTCTATAAGGCCCTGGTTCGACCACACTTGGAATATTGTGTTCAGTTCTACACCTGGGCCGGACTGGAACCAATGTCCTTGGGGGTGCTTTTGCTAACGCTGTTGGGGAGGGTTTAAACTAATGTGGCAGGGGGATGGGAACCAAATGAGGTCAGTGGAGAGTAAGGATGTAATAACTCAAGCCTGTAAGGAACTAGATAATGAAGTCAGCGTGACTAAGGGAAAGAGTAGGGAGGGAGCAGATGATGAAAGCAAAGGGACTGGTGGTCTGAGGTGTATTTGTTTTAATGCAAGAAGTGTAGTCGGTAAGGCAGATCAACTTAGGGCTTGGATTAGTACCTGGGAGTATGATGTTATTGCTATTACTGAGACTTGGTTAAGGGAAGGGCATGATTGGCAACTAAATATCCCAGGATACCGATGTTTCAGGCGGGATAGAGAGGGAGGTAAAAGGGGTGGAGGAGTTGCATTACTGGTCAAAGAGGATATCTCAGCTGTGCTGAAGGAAGGCACTATGGAGGACACGAGCTGTGAAGCAATATGGGCAGAACTCCGAAATAGGAAGGGTGCGGTAACAAGGTTGGGGCTGTACTACAGGCCTCCCAACAGCGAGCGTGAGATAGAGGTACAAATATGTAAACAGATTATGGAAAGCTGTCGGAGCAACAGGGTGGTGGTGATAGGAGATTTTAATTTTCCCAACATTGACTGGGATTCACTTAATGTTAGAGGTCTAGATGGAGCAGAATTTGTAAGGAGCATCCAGGAGGGTTTTCTAGAGCAGTATGTAAATAGTCCAACTCGGGAAGGGGCCATACTGGACCTGGTGTTGGGAAATGAGCCGGGCCAGGTGGTTGACGTTTCAGTAGGGGACTACTTTGGGAATAGTGATCACAATTCCGTAAGTTTTAGAATACTCATGGACAAAGACAAGAGTGGTCCTAAAGGAAGAGTGCTAAATTGGGGGAAGGCCAACTATACCAAAATTTGGCAGGAGCTGGGGAATGTAGATTGGGAGCAGCTGTTTGAAGGGAAATCCACATTTGATATGTGGGAGGCTTTTAAAGAGAGGTTGATTAGCGTGCAGGAGAAACATGTTCCTGTGAAAATGAGGGGTAGAAATGGCAAGATTAGGGAACCATGGATGACAGGTGAAATTGTGAGACTAGCTAAGAGGAAAAAGGAAGCATACATGAGGTCTAGGCGGTTGAAGAAAGACGAAGCATTGAAAGAATATCGGGATTGTAGGCACAATCTGAAACGAGGAATTAAGAGGGCTAAAAGAGGTCATGAAATATCTTTAGCAAACAGGGTTAAGGAAAATCCCAAAGCCTTTTATTCATATATAAGGAGCAAGAGGGTAACTAGAGAAAGGATTGGCCCACTCAAGGACAAAGGAGGAAAGTTATGCGTGGAGTCAGAGAAAATGGGTGAGATTCTAAACGAGAACTTTGCATTGGTATTCACCGAGGCGAGGGACATGACGGATGTTGAGGTTAGGGACAGATGTTTGATTACTCGAGGTCAAGTCGGCATAAGGAGGGAGGAAGTGTTGGGTATTCTAAAAGGCATTAAGGTGGACAAGTCCCCAGGTCCGGATGGAATCTATCACAGGTTACTGAGGGAAGCGAGAGAGGAAATAGTTGGGGCCTTAACAGATATCTTTGCAACATCCTTAAACACGGGTGAGGTCCCGGAGGACTGGAGAATTGCTAATGTTGTCCCGTTGTTTTAGAAGGGTAGCAGGGATAATCCAGGTAATTATGGACCGGTGAGCCTGACGTCAGTGGTAGGGAAGCTGCTGGAGAAGATACTGAGGGATAGGATCTATTCCCATCTGGAAGAAAATGGGCTTATCAGTGATAGGCAACATGGTTTTGTGCAGGGAAGGTCATGTCTTACCAACTTAATAGAATTCTTTGAGGAAGTGACAAAGTTGATTGATGCGGGAAGGGCTGTAGATGTCATATACATGGACTTCAGTAAGGCGTTTGATAAGGTTCCCCATGGTAGGCTGATGGAGAAAGTGAAGGCGCATGGGGTCCAAGGTGTACTAGCTAGATGGATAAAGAACTGGCTGGGTAACAGGAGACAGAGAGTAGCAGTGGAAGGGAGTTTCTCAAAATGGAGACATGTGACCAGTGGTGTTCCACAGGGATCCGTGCTGGGACCACTGTTGTTTGTGATATACATAAATGATTTGGAGGAAAGTATAGGTGGTCTGATTAGCAAGTTTGCAGACGACACTAAGATTGGTGGAGTAGCAGATACTGAAGGGGACTGTCAGAGAATACAGCAGAATATAGATAGATTGGAGAGTTGGGCAGAGAAATGGCAGATGGAGTTCAATCCGGGCAAATGCGAGGTGATGCATTTTGGAAGATCCAATTCAAGAGTGAACTATACAGTAAATGGAAAAGTCCTGGGGAAAATTGATGTACAGAGAGATATGGGTGTTCAGGTCCATTGTTCCCTGAAGGTGGCAACGCAGGTCAATAGAGTGGTCAAGAAGACATACGGCATGCTTTCCTTCATCGGACGGGGTATTGAGTACAAGAGTTGGCAGGTCATGTTACAGTTGTATAGGACTTTGGTTCGGCCACATTTGGAATACTGCGTGCAGTTCTGGTCGCCACATTACCAAAAGGACGTGGATGCTTTGGAAAGGGTGCAGAGGAGATTCACCAGGATGTTGCCTGGTATGGAGGGCGCTAGCTATGAAGAGAGGTTGAGTAGATTAGGATTATTTTCATTAGAAAGACGGAGGTTGAGGGGGGACCTGATTGAGGTGTACAAAATCATGAGAGGTATAGACAGAGTGGATAGCAAGAAGCTTTTTCCCCAGAGTGGGGGATTCAATTACAAGGGGACACGAGTTCAAAGTGAAAGGGGAAAAGTTTAGGGGGGGGATATGCGTGGAAATTTCTTTACGCAGAGGGTGGTGGGTGCATGGAACGCTTTGCCAGCGGAGGTGGTAGACGCGGGCACGATAGCGTCTTTTAAGATGTATCTAGACAGATACATGAATGGGCAGGAAGTAAAGAGATACAGTCCCTTAGAAAATAGGCGACAGGTTTAGATAGAGGATTTGGATCGGCGTAGGCTTGGAGGGCCGAAGGGCCTGTTACTGTGCTGTAATTTTCTTTGTTCTTTGTTCTGGTCGCCTCATTATAGGAAGGATGTGGAATTTTTTTTAGAGAGGGTGCAGAGGAGATTTACCAGGAAGCTGCCTGGACTGGAGGGCATGTCCTACAAAGAAAGACTGAGGGAGCTAGGGCTTTTCTCATTGGAGCGAAGAAGGATGAGAGGTGACTTGATAGAGGGGTACAAGATGATGAGAGGCATAGATAGAGTGGATAGCCAGAGACTTTTTCCCAGAGCGGAAAGGGGGCATAATTTTAAGGTGATTGAAGGAAGGTTTCGGGGAGATGTCAGAGGTAGGTTCTTTACACAGAGTGTGGTGGGTGTGTGGAATGCGCTGCCAGCGGTGGTAGTAGAAGCAGATACATTAGGGACATTTAAGCGACTCTTGGATAGGTACATGGATGATAGTTAAATGAAGGTAGGTAGGTAGTTTGATCTTCGAGTAGGTTAAAGGTTCGGCACAACATCGTGGGCCAAAGGGCCTGTACTGTGCTGTACTGTTCTATGTTCTATGTTGAGTAATTGGTCGGAGGATGAGAGGGACTTGAGAATTCTTTTCACCCAGTGGGTGGTGGGAGGTCTGGAACACTCTGCCTGACAGGGCTGGTAGTGGCAGAAACCTTCATTGCATTTAAAAAATATTTGGATATGCAATCAAAGTGCCGTAACCTACAGGGCTATGGACCAAGAACTGGGAAGTGGGATTAGGCTGGATAACACTTTTTGGCCAACACATTGGCTGAATCTCCTGCTTCTGTGCTGTTAATTTTCTATGTTCTATGTAGTTCAGTCTCATACCCCCATTTTTTTGTCTATTACCTTGTAAGCTCATTTAGAATTAGAATTAGAACATTACAGCGCAGTGCAGGCTCTTCGGCCCTCGATGTTGCGCCAACCTGTGAAACCATCTGACCTACACTATTCCATTTTCATCCATATGTCTATCCAATGACCACTTAAATGCCCTTAAAGTTGGCGAGTCTACTACTGTTGCAGGCAGGGCGTTCCACGCCCCTACTACTCTGAGTAAAGAAACAACCTCTGACATCTGTCCTATATCTATCACCCCTCAACTTAAAGCTATGTCCCCTCGTGTTTGCCATCACCATCCGAGGAAAAAGACTCTCACTATCCACCCTATCTAACCCTCTGATTATCTTATATGTCTCTATTAAGTCACCTCTCCTCCTCCTTCTCTCCAACGAAAACAACCTCAAGTCCCTCAGCCTTTCCTCGTAAGACCTTCCCTCCATACCAGGCAACATCCTAGTAAATCTCCTCTGCACCCTTTCCATAGCTTCCACATCCTTCCTATAATGCAGTGACCAGAACTGCACGCAATACTCCAGGTGCGGTCTCACCAGAGTTTTGTACAGCTGCAGCATGACCTCGTGGCTCCGAAACTCGATCCCCCTACTAATAAAAGCTAACACACCATATGCCTTCTTAACAGCCCTATTAACCTGGGTAGCAACCTTCAGGGATTTATGCACCTGGACACCAAGAGCTCTCTGTTCATCTACACTACCAAGAATCTTCCCATTAGCCCAGTACTCTGCATTCCTGTTACTCCTTCCAAAGTGAATCACCTCGCACTTTTCCGCATTAAACTCCATTTGCCATCTCTCAGCCCAGTTCTGCAGCCTATCTATGTCCCTCTGTACCCTACAACAACCTTCGGCACTATCCACAACTCCACCGACCTTAGTGTCATCCGCAAATTTACTAACCCACCCTTCTACACCCTCTTCCAGGTCATTTATAAAAATGACAAACAGCAGTAGCCCCAAAACAGATCCTTGCGGTACACCACTAGTAACTAAACTCCAGGATGAACATTTGCCATCAACCACCACCCTCTGTCTTCTTTCAGCTAGCCAATTTCTGATCCAAAGCTCTAAATCACCTTCAACCCCATACTTCCGTATTTTCTGCAATAGCCTACCATGAGGAACCTTATCAAACGCCTTACTGAAATCCATATACACCACATCCACTGCTTTACCCTCATCCACCTGTTTGGTCACCTTCTCGAAAAACTCAATAAGGTTTGTGAGGCACGACCTACCCTTCACAAAACCATGCTGACTATCGCTAATGAACTTATTCTTTTCTAGATGATTATAAATCCTGTCTCTTATAACCTTTTCCAACATTTTACCCACAACCGAAGTAAGGCTCACAGGTCTATAATTACCAGGGCTGTCTCTACTCCCCTTCTTGAACAAGGAGACAACATTTGCTATCCTCCAGTCTTCCGGCACTATTCCTGTCGACATTGACGACATAAAGATCAAGGACAAAGGCTCTGCAATCTCCTCCCTAGCTTCCCAGAGAATCCTTGGATAAATCCCATCTGGCCCAGGGGACTTATCTATTTTCACACTTTCCAAAATTGATAACACCTCCTCCTTGTGAACCTCAATCCCATCTAGCCTAGTAGCCTGAATCTCAGTATTCTCCTCGACAACATTTTCTTTCTCTACTGTAAATACTGACGCAAAATATTCATTTAACACTTCCCCTACCTCCTCTGATTCCACACACAACTTCCCACTACTATCCTATCCTCAAGTACCTGCCCAACTCCCTTTTAAATTTATTTATGGAATCAGCTTCCACCATTTTTTCAGGTATAGCTTTCCAGATCCTGACAGCTCTGACTGAAAAAATGTTTCCTCTTCTCTCATCTCGATCTTTTGTCAAATTTATGAACTCTGGTTAATGACCCACTTGCCTAAGAGTATAGTTTTCCACCTATTCTATTAAAACCTATATTAGTTCACCTCAACTTGCTCTGTTCCAGGTAAACAGTCCAAACTTTTCCAACCTCTCCTCATAACTGAAGTCCCTCATCCCTGGTAACATCATTTGTTCCCTTTCTCAAGGCATTTATGTCTTTCCTGAAGTGCTGCACCCAGAACTATCCACAATACTCCAGCTGAGGCCAAGCCAGTGATTTATAAAGTTCTAGCAGGATCTCTTTGCTTTTATATTCTATTTATAAACTAAGTAATTCATTTTTTAACCATCAGCGTATTCTGACACCTTTAAAGATTTGCATATGTGGACACATCTGCTCTGACAGTTTTCAATATCGTACCATTTATAGTATTGTCTTTCCAAATTAGTCCTCCCAAAGTGCATCACTTCACAGTTCTCTGCCTTGAACTCCATCTCAGTCATAGTCATTTACGGCATTGAAGGAAGCCAATCGGCCCATCAAGGCCATGCCAGCTCTCCATGGAGCAATCCAGTCAGTCCCACACTCCCATTCGATCCCCATAGCCCTGCAAATTTATTTCCTTCAAATGTCCATCCAATTTCCTTTCGAAATCATTAATTGTCTCAGCTTCTACCATCCTTGTGGGCAGCGTGTTCTAGGTCATTACCATTCACTGCGTAAAAAGGTTCTTCCTCACATCTGCATCTCTTGCCCAAAACCTTCAATCTCCTCACCCTTGTCGCAGTTAATTGCCTTGTTTTCCTTGTTTAACTTGTCTAAGCCAGTCATAATCTTGTATACCTCTATCAAATCTCCCCTCAATCTCCTTTCCTCCAGGGAAAACCACCCCAGCTTTTCCACCTAAAATCCCCCATCCCTGAAACATTCTCGTAAATCTCCTCTGCATCCTCTCAAGGACACTGATACCTTTCCTAAAGTGTGGTGACCAGAATTGGATGCAATACTCTAGTTGGGGTCTAACCAGAGCTTTATAAAGGTTCAGCATAACTTCCCTACTTTTGTACTCAATACCTCTATTTATGAAGTCCAAGATCCCATATGCTTTGCTAACCACTCTCTCAATATGTCCTGCCACCTTCAAAGATCGATACACATGAACCCCCAGGTCCCTCTGTTCCTTCACACTCTTTAGAACTGTGTCATTAAGTCTACATTGCCTCACCCTATTCCTTCTGGCAAAATGCATCACCTCATACTTATCTGTATTCAATTTCATCTGCCACTTGTCTGCCCATTCTGCTAGCCTATCTGGGTCCTGGTGCAGGCCATTCATATCATCCTCACTGTTTGCCACTCCTGCAAATTTGGGATCATAGGCAAATTTTGAAATTCTATTCTGTATTCCAAGATCCAAGTCACTTATATATAGCAAAAAAATCAGTGGTCCTAGCACTGACCCTTGGGGAACACCACTGACTACCATCCTCCAGTCTGAAAACAATCATGTAGCACGACTTGCTGTTTTCTGCCCTTATGCCAATTTTTTTATCCAATTAGACACTGACCCTCCTATTCCATGAGCCTCAATTTTGTTAACAAGCTTTTTATGTGGTACTTTATAAAACGCTATCTTGAAATCCATATGAACATTTACCACATTCCCTTCATCAACATATCAGGGCGGCACAGTGGCGCAGTGGTTAGCACCGCAGCCTCACAGCTCCAGCAACCCGGGTTCAATTCTGGGTACTGCCTGTGTGGAGTTTGCAAGTTTTCGCCAGGTGCTCCGTTTTCCTCCCACAGCCAAAGACTTGCAGGTTGATAGGTAAATTGGCCATTATAAATTGCCCCTAGTATGGGAAGGTGGGGATGGGGTAGGAATATGGGATTAATGTAGGATTAGTACAAATGGGTGGTTGATGGTCGGTACAGACTCGGTGGGCCGAAGGGCCTGTTTCAGTGCTGCATCTCTAAATAAATAAATAAGCCTAGTTTCTTCATCAAAAAATTCAATGAGATGTCAAATCCATGCTAGCTATCCTTAATTAGCTCAAACCTCTCCAAGTCTCTTTAGATTTTTTCCCCTGATAATTGTTTCTAAACTATTACCCACCACAGATGTTAAACTGGTCTGGAGTTGCTACAACTGTCCTTACACCCTTTCTCTCTCCAATCCTCTGGCACCTCCCCCGTATCCAGGGAAGATTGGAAGATTGCGGCAAGTACTTCCGCTTTCTCCATACCCACTTCCTTGGGATGCAACCTGGGATGCAAGCCTTTCGGACCAGGTGACCCTGAGCATAGCCAGCCTTTCCAGTACCACTACCTACTCAATTTTTACCCTACCCATTGCCTCTACTCTCTCCGCTTCTACTGATACTTGACAGATTCCTCCAAAGTAAACATCAATACAAAGTACTCATTTAGTACTCAAGCTTTACCCTGTGCCTCTAAGCACAGATTCCCTTCTTTGTCCCTAATAGACCCCACTCCGCCCCTTTACTACCCACTTACTATTTACATGCTGGTAGAAGATATTTGGGTCCGTTTTATACTTACTGCCATTCTGTCCTCATATTCTCTCTTTGCCAGTCATATTTCCCTCTTCACCTCCCCTCTCAAATTATATTTGGCTTAGTTCTTGAAGAATTCACCTGATATGCATCATACACTTTTTTTGTTTCATCATCTCTATCACCCTTGTCATTCAAGCAGCCCTGTTTTTGGTTCCACTGCCTTTCGTCCTTGTCTGTCATGCTTTTGCCCATTTCACCATCCTATTCAGGATGACAAAGTTTACAACTATTCTCATCACTCATAATATATTGCCCAATTTAAAATCAACCACAAACTGTATAATTAAAGCTGCTCCCTCCACCAGAGTCTAGGTCATTTGTAAAATTGTAAAAGTATTCGTTCCAAAACTGACCCTTGAGGTACATCATTACAAACCCCCACCACCCTACCCTACCCTGGTTAGAAAAACATCCCTCCACCACTGTCTGCTTCCTGCCACTTTCCCCTCAATTCCATGGTCTTAACAGATCTTTGGCACTTTGTCAAATCCCTTCCCAAAGTCCATGTACACATCTACCCAGATCAACCTTTTGTGTCATGACAAAGAATTCAATCAAATTAGTCAGACATGAGTTATCTTTAATAAATTCAGGCTGGCTCGCCTTGATTAACCTCCATCTTTCCAAATAAAAGTTTATTTCATCTCTGATAAAGGGGTCCAATAATTTTCCCAACAGCATTAGGCTGACTGGCCTGTAGTTTCCAGGTTTATCCTTCTCCCTTAAATAGTATAACAGAGGTTGGCAACCTTTTTAGCCGAAGAGCCATTTAAAAAAAATTTGATTACTAACGTTTGGGAGCTGCAAGACGAAAAAAATTAAAGAACGGAGTAAAGGCATAAGCGTACTTTAAGAGGAAAAACATTGTTTATCGAGAATCTATGGAACATTATGCACTTATCTGATGCTGTAAAAATTCATTTGCTTTAACTTCTCTGACGCTTATAAGAATGACTGTGTGGTTACGACTGAATTTCTTGTAATTTCAATCTTGTACATGGGTCACACAAAAATCTAGTTTCTACATCCCAGAAAAAGGCAAAAACCATTATTTTTGTTTTCAAAGTTGATTCTTAATGCTACACAAATTTTAAATTTGCCTTTGGCTTTATCAATTTTTTCTAGAGAATAACGGCACGTTTTCTTTCACTGTGGTGAATATTTTTCAGCAAAGGTTTTGAGCTTTGCCAACAGCAGCCAGGCCGAATTCAATTTTTTGTTAACATGAAATATTTCATTCCATATCAGATACATGAGAGTCCTATTTGCAAAACAAAATCTAGTCATCTCAGCAAATGAGACTAATCCCATGTGTGATGTTATTTATAATATTTATACAAACTAGCAAATTCTAGCATTAAATAGTGAATGCTAAATTATTTAACACCCGTGAACTGAGCTATGAGGTAAACTGCCAACAGCTAGGAGACTTCACTGTTAAGAGTTGGGTGAACTTTTAATTTATCTTTTTAAGACCACAAGTACCATACATTTTCCAAAATAATCCCTAAAAATGCTATTTTGAAGCTCGATAGCATAGAAGCTACATTTTTGATTAAACAAATGAATAACTCAATGAAGGAAAATTTTGTTGCCATTTAGTTCTTTGGTTTGTCATTTTCTTGACTTAATTTTTTTAGGCTTCCTTCATGATAATGCGATCGATCCAACTGGAAAAGGCTGGGAGCCGCAAATGAGAAGTTAAAGAGCTGCAAGTTGCTCACCTCTATTAGAACATTAGCAACCCTCCAGTCCTCCCAAACTACACTGGTAACCAAAGAGGGTTGAAAGACTGTGGCCAATGCCTCTGCTTCTTTCAACAACCTAGGACGCATTCTATCCGGACCAATTTTCAATTTTTTTTTAAGCATGCTTCTCTATTTTTTCCCTACGTGTCCATAATTTCCCTCTCCTGTTTTTGAGAAACCTTCATATCGTCTGCTTCCTTTGTGAAGGCAGACACAAAGCAGCACTGATTTAATACTTTAGCTATGTCCGCTGCCTCCGCAGAGGACAAGTAACATTGGCAAGTACAAAAGCATAGAAACAACAACTGAAAGACAAAGAAACAGAGGATGCATGAATAGCTGAGGCAGTGAGGTTCAGCAAATACAATAGAACATTAAAAACCTGGGCAGCCGGTAAAAGATGTGGGGAGGCAATCAGCTCTGGAGAAAAAAAAAAGAGCAGGCAAATAGCGAGAAGCAACAGCTTTGAAACCAGCACTGTACTCTTGACAAGGACCCTTGATCAGCCATGACCTGGTTGACTGAGATTCCCAATCTTACCCAACTTAGGGTCCAACATTCCCGCTAATTTTGTTTTGGAGAGCGTGGGCAATTTGGTTAAGTGCAGAGCCCTTTCAAATTTTCTTGTGCGGCCAGGCAGTAATTTAAAGGGACCGACTTGTGTGTAGCCTGCATGAGAACTTTCAGGTTGTTAGGCAAGCACACAGCATAGAGGGAATATTGTAGTTTAGAATGGTCACGACCAAACATTTTCACCAGCTCCAGATTTAAATCTCCAAAACTCCCATACCATCTATTGCGTCTGATAAATTCTTGGGTAAAAAGAAATTTAGGACTGATGCACAGGTTAAACTCAGCCTATAAAACACAATTATTAAAAATTTATCAGTGCATGCTTCCTTTTGTCTCACATTCTCCCAGCTGTGGTGTGCAAACACTGATCTTTCATCTCTGTTCCCCGGAGATCAAATCCAGCCCCGGTAGGAGGAACTCAGTATCAGCGTTGTCAGACACCATACTGTCACCTCCGGAACCTGGGTTAAAATCCGTGCCACATAGGACAAAGGTTTTTCTGTGTGCTGTCAGTAATTCAGGCAGTCGCACTGAAACTTCTCAGGGGTCTGGGTATACACAGAAAACCATCCTTGCAATGGAAAACCTCACAGTAGGCCAGAATGGAGTGAGTGCAAGACTGAGATGCATTGTTGGGGTAGACTGGAGACACATCTGGCTCTGTTAAATCTGACCTGGAAATGCTTGATACCAATATTGAATGGCTGGCACTGAGTATCAGTCTGGACGACATGCAAAGCCTTAATGTTTTAAAAAAAAGTCTGACTAACCAATTTATGTAATACAATACTGAACTAGCAAACCAGAGATTTCAAGCTCAAATCCCATTCTGGCAAGTTGTCAAGTGAATTCAATAAACCTGCTAATTTATGGACTACCATGAGATAAAATGAACCTGGTTCACAAATGTCCTTCAGGGCAGAGAACCTATCACTCTCACCCAGTCTGACTATGTGGTTCTGAAATGGTCTGACAAGTTCCTCACAATAGAAGGCCCATCCTTATT
This sequence comes from Heterodontus francisci, assembly GCF_036365525.1. Classification (NCBI taxonomy): domain Eukaryota; kingdom Metazoa; phylum Chordata; class Chondrichthyes; order Heterodontiformes; family Heterodontidae; genus Heterodontus; species Heterodontus francisci. The sequence continues at coordinate 4,909,914 of NC_090408.1, forward strand.
TTCACAGGGCAGGGCGGGGAACAATAAATGTAGCCAGCATTTCCCACATCCTACAAAACAATAAAATAAGCTGTCATAATAAAACTGTGGAGACAAAACTGCAACCTTTGAATTATATTGGTGTGCTTACCTTTCTCATCATGTCCTTCTCCTCGCTGGTGCCTAGTCAGGTTACTGGATCTGTAGAAACGCTTCTTGCATAGAGGACATTCAAAGGGCTTCTCGCCAGTGTGGATTCCCTGATGCTGAATCAAGTGACTAGACGTGTAAAAGCGTTTCTTACACACAGCACACTCAAAGGGCTTCTCCCCGGTATGAACCCGCTGGTGGACAACCAACTCACTGGGACGACTAAACTGCTTCTTGCACTCAGGGCACTCCAGCCGCTTCTCGCCAGTGTGAATCCGCCGGTGCACTGTCAGATCACCGGGTCGGTTGAAACGTTTCTTGCAGTCTATACACTCGTATGGCTTCTCACCAGTGTGAACCCGCTGGTGCACAATCAAGTCACTGGGGCTGTTGAACCGCTTGCCACACTCAGGGCACTCGAAAGGCTTTTCACCAGTGTGGATGCGCTGGTGCCGCGTCAGGTGGCTGGAGGTGAAAAAGCGCTTTGTGCAGACTTGGCACTCGAACTTCTTTTCCCCAGTGTGGAACTGTTGGTGCCTGTTCAGGTGGCTGGAACGGTAAAAGCGTTTCTTGCACACAATGCATTCAAAGGGCTTCTCACCAGTGTGGATGCGCTGGTGAACCCGGAGCTCGTTGGATTTGCTGAAGCGCTTCATGCACAGGAGGCACTCGAAGGGTTTCTCCCCTGTGTGGACCCGCAGGTGGGCATCCAGAAGACAACGCCACCTGAACCCCTTCCCACAGGTCATGCACCAAAAGGCATGGCCCCCTGGGATTCCCAAGGGAAGCTGGCTGGGTGCAGGCATGTCAGACGATGTCGGCTGTTCATCAGTTAATTTCTCAGGTTCTTTTAGTACTTCCATGTTGGTGGGTATGTGTCCTGCTGTCTTCCAAACCTAAAAGAACAGAACAAATTTTATGTAGTTAATTGTGGATTGAATAGAATAAAAGAGACCATACTATGAAAGCTGGCAGTACTTAAAAGCAGATAAGTCACCTGCTGAAAATGGGATGCATCCTAGGATGCTGAAGGAAAAGGTGGAAATTGCAGAGGGGCTGACCACAATCTTCTAAGCGTCCTTGGATAAAGGGGTGGTGCCAGAGGCCTGGAGGATTGCAAGCACTACACCCTTGTTCAAAAAAAAGGAAGAGATAAATTACAGACCAGTCAGTTTAATGTCAGTGGTGGGACAGCTTTTAGAAACAATAATTCAAGAAAAAATCAACAGCCACTTGGATAAGCATGGACTAATAAAGGACAGTCAGCATAGATCTATCAAGGGAAATCATATTTGATGATCTTGATGTGAGTTTTTCGATGAGCTAACAGTGAGGGTGGATGGGGGCAATGCAGTTGAAAATGCATAAATGGATTTTCAAAAGATGTTTGATGAAGTACCACGCAATAGACCTGTTAGCAAAATTGAAGTCCATGTGATAAAAGGATAGTCGCAGCAAGGACACAAAATTGACCAACTGATAGAAAACAGAGCTGCGGTCAATGGCTGTTTTTTGTGTTGGAGGCAGTACAGCACTCGGAACACTGCTGTTTTTGATATACACTGAGTTCCAAAATTTGCAGATGATACCAATCGACTGCAACAGGACATAAGCAAGCTAGCAGAATAGCCAGACAAGTGGCAGATGGAATTTAATACAGAGAAATGTGAGGTAATGCATTTTGCCAGAAGGGATACGGTGAGGCACTGTAAACTAAGTGACACAGTTCTAAAGAGTGTGCAGGGACAGAGGGACCCGAGTGTTCATGTGCATAGATCTTTGAAGGCGAGGGGACATATTGACGGTAATTTGCAAAACATATGGGATCTTGGGCTTCAAAAATAGAGTACAAAATCAGAGAAGTTATGCTGAACTTTTATAAAGCTCCATTTAGGCCACAACTAGAGTACTGTGTCCATCTCTGGTCACCACATTTTAAAAAGGATGCGAGTGTGTTTGAGAGTGCAGATTAAATTCAGCAAAATGCTTCCAGGGATGAGGGAATTTAGCTACACGGTTAGTTTGGAGAAGCTGAGGCTCCCTTTGAATGAATTGAGGGTCGCTGCCTCAACTACCCTTTCAGGCAGCGAGTTCCAGATCATCACCACCGTCTGGGTGAAAGTTTTTTTTCATTTTTTTTTATTCATTCATGGGATGTGGGTGTCACTGGCTATACCAGCATTTATTGCCCATCCTTAATTGCCCTCGAGAAGATGGTGGTGAGCTGCCTTCTTGAACCGCTGCAGTCCATGTGAGGTAGGTATACCCACAGTGCTGTTAGGAAGGGAGTTCCAGAATTTTGACCCAGCGACAGTGAAGGAACGGCAATATAGTTCCAAGTCAGGATGGTGCGTGACTTGGATGGGAACATGCAGGTAGTGATGTTCCCATGCATCTGCTGCTCTTGTCCTTCGAGATGGTAGAGGTCGCGGGTTTGGAAGGTGCTGTCTAAGGAGCCTTGGTGTGTTGCTGCAGTGCATCTTGTAGATGGTACACACTACTGCCACTGTGCGTCGGTGGGGAGGGCGTGCATGTGTGTAGATGGGGTGACAATCAAGTGTCCTGGATGTTGTCGAGCTTCTTGAGTGTTGTTGGAGCTGCACCCATACGGGCAAGTGGAGAGTATTCCATCACACTCCTGACTTGTGCCTTGTAGATGGTGGACAGGCTTTGGGGAGTCAGGAAGTGAGTTACTCGCCTCAGGATTCCTAGCCTCTGACCTGCTCTTGTAGCCACGTTATTTATATGGCTACTCCAGTTCAGTTTCTGGTCAATGGTAGCCCCCAGGATGTTGATAGTGGGGGATTCAGCGATGGTAATGCCTTTGAATGTCAAGGGGAGCTGTTTGATTCTCTCTCATTGGAGATGGTCATTGCCTGGCACTTGTGTGGTGCGAATCTTACTTGCCACTTGTCAGCCCAAGCCTGGATACTGTCCAAGTCTTGCTGCATTTCTACACGGACTGCTTCAGTATGAGGAGTCGCAAATGGTGCTGAACATTGTGCAATCATCAGCGAACATCCCCACTTCTGACCTTATGATTGAAGGTCATTGATGAAGCAGAAGATGGTTGGGCCAAGGCCACTATCCTGAGGAACTCCTGCTGTGATGTCCTGGAGCTCAGATGATTGACCTCCAAAAACCACAGCCATCTTCCTTTGTGCTAGGTATGACTCCAACCAGCAGAGAGTTTTCCCCCTGATTCCCATTGACTCCAATTTTGCTAGGGCTCCTTGATGCCATACCCGGTCAAATGCTGCCTTGATGTCAAGGGCAGTCACTCTCATCTCACCTCTTGAGTTCAGCTCTTTTATCCATGTTTGAACCAAGGCTGTAATGAGGTCAGGTGCTGAGTGGCCATGTCGAAACCCAAACTGGGCGTCACTGAGCAGGTTATTGCTAAGCAAGTGCTGCTTGATGGCACCGTTGATGACACCTTCTATCATTTTGCTGATGATTGAGAGTAGACTGATAGGGCGGTAATTGGCCAGGTTGGACTTGTCCTGCTTTTTGTGTACAGGACATACCTGGGCAATTTTCCACATTGCTGGGTAGATGCCAGTGTTGTAGCTGTACTGGAACAGCTTGGCTTGGGGTGCGGCAAGTTCTGGAGCACAGGTCTTCAGTATTATTGCCGGAATATCGTCAGGGTCCTTAGCCTTTGCAGTATCCAGTGCCTTCAGTCCTTTCTGTATATCACACGGAGTGAAGCGAATTGACTGAAGACTGGCATCTGTGATGCTGGGGACTTCAGGAGGAGGCCGCGATGGATCATCAACTTGGCACTTCTGGCTGAAGATTGTTGCAAATGCTTCAGCCTTATCTTTCGCACTGATGTGCTGGGCTCCACCATCATTGAGGATGGAGATATTTGTGGAGCCACCTCCACAAATATTAGTTGTTTAATTGTCCACCACCATTCACAGCTGGATGTGGCAGGACTGCAGAGCTTCGATCTGATCCGTTGGTTATGGGATCGCTTAGCTCTATCTATTGCATGCTGCTTACGCAGTTTGGCAAGCAAGTAGTCCTGGGTTGTAGCTTCACCAGGTTGACACCTCATTTTGAGGTATGCCTGGTGCTGCTCCTGGCATGCCCTCCTGCACTCTTCATTGAACCAGGGTTGGTCTCCTGGCTTGATGGTAATGGTGGAGTGGGAGATATGCCAGGCCATGAGGTTACAGATTGTGGTTGAGTACAATTCTGCTGCTGCTGATGGCCCACAGCGCCTCATGGATGCCCAGTTTTGCATTGTTAGATCTGTTCGAAATCTATCCCATTTAGCACGGTGATAGTGCCACACAACACGATGGACGATATCCTCAATGTGAAGGCAGGACTTTGTCTCTACAAGGACTGTGCGGTGGTCACTCCTACCAATACAGTTATGGAGCATCTGCGGCAGGCAGATTGGTGAGGACAAGGTCACATATGTTTTTCCCTTGTGTTGGTTCCCCCACCACCTGCCACAAGCTCATCAGCTGAGGGAGGCCAGTAGGTGGTAAACAGTAGGAGATTACCTTGCCCACGTTTGACCTGATGCCATGAGACTTCGTGGGGTCCAGAGTCGATGTTGAGGACTACCAGGGCAACTCCCTCCCTACTGTAGACCACTGTTCCGCCAACTCTGCTGGGTCTGTCCTGCCGGTGGGACAAGACATAGCCAGGGATAGTGATTGCAGTGTCTGGGACATTGTCTGTAAGGTATGATTCTGTGAGTATGACTATGTCAGGCTGTTGCTTGACTAGTCTTTGGGACAGCTCTCCCAACTTTGGCACAAGCCCCCAGATGTTAGTAAGGAGGACTTTGCAGGGTCGACAGGGCTGGGTTTGCCATTTCCGGTGCCTCGGTCGATGCTGGGTGGTCCATCCGGTTTCATTCCTTTTTATTGGCTTCGTAGCGTTATTTATTTATTTAGCGATACAACACTGAAACAGGCCCTTCGGCCCACCGAGTCTGTGCCGACCAAGAACCACCCATTTATACTAACCCTACAGTAATCCCATATTCCCTACCACCTACCTACACTAGGGGCAATTTACAATGGCCAATTTACCGATCACCTGCAAGTGGAAGGAAACCGGAGCACCCGGCAAAAACCCACACGGTCACAGGGAGAACTTGCAAACTCCGCACAGGCCGTACTCAGAATTGAACCCAGGTCCCTGGAGCTGTGAGGCTGCAGTGCTAACCACTGCGCCACTGTGGATACCCACTATTCTTTGTGTGAAATATTTACCCCTTTGATCCCCTTTAAACCTCCTCCCCCTCACCTTAAATCTTTGCCCTCTAGTTTTAGTCACCCCAACCATGGGAAACAGACTCTGGCTATCAACCCTATCTATGCCTCTCATAATTTTATATACCTCTATCATGTCCCCTCTCAGCCTCCTTGGCACCAGGGAAAACAGACCCAGCCTATCCAATCTCTCTTTAAAACTCAAGCCCTCCAAACCAGGCAGCATCCTTGTGAATCTTTTCTGCATCCTCTCTAGCTTAATCACATCTTTCCTGTAGTGCGGCGACCACAACTGCACACAGTACTCCAAATGCAGCCTAACCAACGTTATGTACAACTGTAACATGACGTCCCAACTCTTGTACTCAATGCCTCAGCCGATGAAGACAAGCATGCCATATACCTTCTTCACCACCCTACCTGTGTTACCACTTTCAGCGAACTATGTACTTGCACCCCAAGGTCTCTCTGCTCAAAAACACTCCCCAGGGCCCTGCCATTCACTGTATATGTCCTGCACTGGTTTAACTTCCCAAAATGCATCACTTCACACTTGTCTGCATTTAAATTCCATTTGCCACTCCCTTGCCCACTTTCCCAGTTGATCTATATCCTGTTGTAACCTTAGACAACCTTCTTCACAGTCCACTATACCAATCTTGGTATCATCTGCAAACTTACTAATCATGCCCCTTACATTCACATCCAAGTCATTAATATATATAACAAACAACAGAGGGCCCAGCACTGATCCCTGTGGCACACCAATGGTCACCGGCCTCCAATCTGAAAAACAATCCTCCACTACCACCCCTTAGCCTTCTCTGTTCCAAGGAGGACAACCCCAGTCTATCCAATCTTTCCTCATAGCTGCAATTTTCCAGCCCTGGCAACATCCTCGTAAATCTCCTCTGTACTCTCTCCAGTACAATTACATCCTTTCTGTAATGAGGTGACCAGAACTGCACACAGAACTCCAATTGTGGCCTAACCAATGAGTTACACAGTTCCAGCATAACCTCCCTGCTCTTATATTCTATACCTCGGCTAATAAAGGAAAGGATTCCATATGTCTTCTTAACCACCTCATCGACCTGTCCTGCTAACTCCAAGGGTCTGTGGACATTCACTCCAAGGTCCCTCACTTCCTCCACACTTCTCAGGATTTTCCCATTAATCGTGTAAGCACCAGGGTGCACCAATTTAAGGTTTTGGGTGATATACAACAGGGATTTGAGGAAGAATTACTGCACAGCGAGCGGGAATGATCTGGAACTCGCCACCTTTGAAGATGATGGAAGCAGAGTCAATGATTTCAAAAGGAAACTGAATGGGCAATTGAGGGAAATAAACTTGCAGGGCTATGGGGCTCGAGTGGGGGGAATGGGACTGACCTGATTGCTGTAGAGAGCTGGCATAGACTCACTGTACCGAACGGCCTCTTTCTGTGCTGTAATGACTCTAGGACTCAAGATACAAGGGGCAATTTCAAAATTTGCAGATAACACAGAACCTGGATGTGCAGCAAACAGAGAGCAAGACAGTAATGGACATCTGGAGGAAGTCAACAGGGTGGCAGAATGGGCAGACACATTCTTCCACCACAAACCTGTGCAAGGCTCCACCCCTCCAACATTCCCCAATGTGTAATGGGGGCACCTGCTTTACTACACACCGCCACGGGCTACTGCAGACCATGTCTTGCTCTCCGCCTCCCCTCGACCTCCTCCTCTCTCACCCACTCCCGCACACCACCCGACCTCCTTCCCCCACCCCCTCCCGCAAACCACCCCCCCTTCCTCCTTCCCTCCCTCAAGCACGCACTCCCCCACCCACCCTCCCCACCCCCTCTCACTCACGCCCAACCTATCCCCAATTCCCTCTCACTCTTCCGATCTCTCTTCCTCCCACCATCTCCCTCCCTTTCCCCCCCATCTCTCTAACCCCCTCCCCATAACCACCCCTCTCAACCGAACTCGCCGCCCCTCACTCCCCACTTCCCCCTCCCGCCTCTCTCTCCCCCTCCCCCGCTCACCCCACTCTCACTCCGTCACTCTCCACCCTCACCCTCCCTCGTGCACCCAGTCTCCGCCTCCCTCGTTCGCCCCCTTCCCTCTCCCTCCTCCCTCTCCCCCCTCTCTCTCTACCCCTCATCTCTCTCTCTCCCCCCCACCCCTTCTCTCTCTCTCCCTCACACTTCCCCCCCTCTCCATCCCTCCAAACTCCCCCTTCCTCTCACTTTCCCTCGCTTTCTCCCCTTCCCTCTCACCCTTCCTCGCCCCCTCCTCCTCTCTACCTCCTCCCCCTCTTTCCCCACCATCCCCACCCCAACCTCGACCATTCCCTCACTCGCCTCTCCCTCCCTCGCCCCTTCGCCTCTCACTCTTCCTTCCTCCCACCCTCCCCGTCACCCTTCCTCCCTCCTTCTCGCACCCTTCCTCCCTCCTTCTCGCACCTTCCCTCCAGCTTCCTCCCTCCCTCGCCCCCCTCCACTGTCTGCCTTCCTTGCCTCTGCCCTTGCTCGTTCTCTCACTCTCCCCCCTCCTTGCTCATGCTCTCTCTCTCTCTCCCTCCCCCCCTTCCTCACTCTTCTCTGCCCCACCCCTTCCTCGCTCTTTCTCTGCCCCACCCTTCCTCGCTATCACGCTCCCTCCCCCCTTCCTCGCTCTCACTCTCTCTCTCCCCCTCCCCCCACCGCGCTCTCACTCTCCCCCTCCCCCCCCACTTCCTCGCTCTCTCTCCCTCCCCCCCTCCTCTCTCTCTCTCCCTGCTCCCGCTTCCTCGCTCGCTCTCTCCCTCCCGCCCTTCCTCACTCTCTCCCTCCCCCCCTTCTCGCTCTCTCCCTTCCCCCCCTTCCTCGCTCTCGCTCTCTCCCTCCCCCCCTTCCTCGCTCTCGCTCTCTCCCCTCCCCCCCTTCCTCGCTCTCGCTCTCTCCCTCCCCCCCTTCCTCGCTCTCGCTCTCTCCCTCCCCTCCCCCCTTCCTCGCTCTCGCCCTCTCCCTCCCCCTCCCCTCTTCCTCTCTCTACCTCCCTCCCTCCCCCCCATTCCTCGCTCTCGCTCTCTCCCTCCCCCCCCCTTCCTCGCTCTCTCCCTCCCCCCCCTTCCTCGCTCTCTCCCTCCCCCCCCTTCCTCGCTCTCTCCCTCCCCCCCCTTCCTCGCTCTCTCCCTCCCCCCCCTTCCTCGCTCTCTCCCTCCCCCCCCTTCCTCGCTCTCGCTCTCT
>NC_090408.1:4923502-4935958 GCF_036365525.1 Heterodontus francisci
CCTCTCTCTCTCCTCCCCCCTTCCTCGCCCTCTCTCTCTCCCTCCCCCCTTCCTCGCCCTCTCTCTCTCCTCCCTCCCCCCTTCCTCGCCCTCTCTCTCTCCCTCCCCCCTTCCTCGCCCTCTCTCTCTCCCTCCCCCCTTCCTCGCCCTCTCTCTCTCCCTCCCCCCTTCCTCGCCCTCTCTCTCTCCCTCCCCCCTTCCTCGCCCTCTCTCTCTCCCTCCCCCCTTCCTCGCCCTCTCTCTCTCTCCCTCCCCCCTTCCTCGCCCTCTCTCTCTCCCTCCCCCCTTCCTCGCCCTCTCTCTCTCCCTCCCCCCTTCCTCGCCCTCTCTCTCTCCCTCCCCCCTTCCTCGCCCTCTCTCTCTCCCTCCCCCCTTCCTCGCCCTCTCTCTCTCCCTCCCCCCTTCCTCGCCCTCTCTCTCTCCCTCCCCCCTTCCTCGCCCTCTCTCTCTCCCTCCCCCCTTCCTCGCCCTCTCTCTCTCCCTCCCCCCTTCCTCGCCCTCTCTCTCTCCCTCCCCCCTTCCTCGCCCTCTCTCTCTCCCTCCCCCCTTCCTCGCCCTCTCTCTCTCCCTCCCCCCTTCCTCGCCCTCTCTCTCTCCCTCCCCCCTTCCTCGCCCTCTCTCTCTCCCTCCCCCTTCCTCGCCCTCTCTCTCTCCCTCCCCCCTTCCTCGCCCTCTCTCTCTCCCTCCCCCCTTCCTCGCCCTCTCTCTCTCCCTCCCCCCTTCCTCGCCCTCTCTCTCTCCCTCCCCCCTTCCTCGCCCTCTCTCTCTCCCTCCCCCCTTCCTCGCCCTCTCTCTCTCCCTCCCCCCTTCCTCGCCCTCTCTCTCTCCCTCCCCCCTTCCTCGCCCTCTCTCTCTCCCTCCCCCTTCCTCGCCCTCTCTCTCTCTCCCTCCCCCTTCCTCGCTCTCTCTCTCCCTCCCCCCCTTCCTCGCTCTCTCTCTCTCCCTCCCCCCCTTCCTCGCTCTCTCTCTCCCTCCCACCCCCTTCCTCGCTCTCTCTCTCTCCCTCCCCCCCCTTGCTCTCGCTCTCTCCCTCCCCCCCCTTGCTCTCGCTCTCTCCCTCCCCCCCCTTGCTCTCGCTCTCGCTCTCTCCCTCCCCCCCCTTCCTCGCTCTCGCTCTCTCCCTCCCCCCACTTCCTCGCTCTCGCTCTCTCCCTCCCCCACTTCCTCGCTCTCGCTCTCTCCCTCCCCCCACTTCCTCGCTCTCGCTCTCTCCCTCCCCCCACTTCCTCGCTCTCGCTCTCTCCCTCCCCCCCCTTGCTCGCTCTCTCCCTCCCCCCCCTTCCTCGCTCTCTCCCTCCCCCCCCTTCCTCGCTCTCTCCCTCCCCCCCCTTCCTCGCTCTCTCCCTCCCCCCCCTTCCTCGCTCTCTCCCTCCCCCCCCTTCCTCGCGCTCTCCCTCCCCCCCCTTCCTCGCGCTCTCCCTCCCCCCCCTTCCTCGCGCTCTCCCTCCCCCCCCCTTCCTCGCGCTCTCCCTCCCCCCCCTTCCTCGCGCTCTCCCTCCCCCCCCTTCCTCGCGCTCTCCCTCCCCCCCCTTCCTCGCGCTCTCCCTCCCCCCCTTCCTCGCGCTCTCCCTCCCCCCCTTCCTCGCTCACTCACTCTTTCCCTGCCCCCCCACCGCGCTCTCTCTCTCTTTCCCTGCCCCCCCACCGCGCTCTCTCTCTCTTTCCCTGCCCCCCACCGCGCTCTCTCTCTCTCTCCCTCCCCCCCCCTTCCTCGCTCTCTATCTCCCTCCCCCCCTTCCTCCCTCGCGCTCTCTCTCCCTCCCCCCTCCCTCGCGCTCTCTCTCCCTCCCCCCTTCCTCGCGCTCGCTCTCTCCCTCCCCCCTTCCTCGCGCTCTCCCTCTCCCTCCCCCCTTCCTCGCGCTCTCCCTCTCCCTCCCCCCTTCCTCGCGCTCTCTCTCTCTCCCTCCCCCCTTCCTCGCGCTCTCTCTCTCTCCCTCCCCCCTTCCTCGCCCTCTCTCTCTCTCCCTCCCCCCTTCCTCGCCCTCTCTTCTCCCTCCCCCCTTCCTCGCTCTCTCTCTCTCCCTCCCCCCTTCCTCGCTCTCTCTCTCCCTCCCCCCCGTCCTCGCTCTCTCTCTCCCTCCCCCCTTCCTCGCTCTCTCTCTCCCTCCCACCCCCTTCCTCGCTCTCTCTCTCCCTCCCACCCCCTTCCTCGCTCTCTCTCTCCCTCCCACCCCCTTCCTCGCTCTCTCTCTCCCTCCCACCCCTTCCTCGCTCTCTCTCTCTCCCTCCCCCCCCTTGCTCTCGCTCTCTCCCTCCCCCCTTCCTCGCCCTCTCTCTCTCTCTCTCTCTCTCTCTCTCTCCCTCCCCCCTTCCTCGCCCTCTCTCTCCCTCCCCCCTTCCTCGCCCTCTCTCTCTCTCTCTCCCTCCCCCCTTCCTCGCTCTCTCTCTCTCTCTCCCTCCCCCCTTCCTCGGCCTCTCTCTCTCTCCCTCCCCCCATCCTCGGCCTCTCTCTCGCTCCCTCCCCCCTTCCTCGCCCTCTCTCTCGCTCCCTCCCCCCTTCCTCGTCCTCTCTCTCGCTCCCTCCCCCCTTCCTCGCCCTCTCTCTCGCTCCCTCCCCCCTTCCTCGCCCTCTCTCTCTCCCTCCCCCCTTCCTCGCGCTCTCTCTCTCTCTCTCTCCCTCCCCCCTTCCTCGCTCGCTCTCTCTCTCCCTCTCTCTCTCTCTCTCCCCCCTTCCTCGCTCGCTCTCTCTCCCTCCCCCTTCCTCGCGCTCTCTCTCTCCCTCCCCCCTTCCTCGCGCTCTCTCTCTCCCTCCCCCCTTCCTCGCGCTCTCTCTCTCTCTCTCTCCCTCCCCCCTTCCTCGCCCTCTCTCTCTCTCCCTCCCCCCTTCCTCGCCCTCTCTCTCTCTCCCTCCCCCCTTCCTCGCCCTCTCTCTCTCTCCCTCCCCCCTTCCTCGCCTCTCTCTCCCTCCCCCCTTCCTCGCCCTCTCTCTCTCTCCCTCCCCCCTTCCTCGCCCTCTCTCTCTCTCCCTCCCCCCTTCCTCGCGCTCTCTCTCTCTCCCTCCCCCCTTCCTCGCGCTCTCTCTCTCCCTCCCCCCTTCCTCGTCCTCTCTCTCGCTCCCTCCCCCCTTCCTCGCCCTCTCTCTCTCTCTCTCTCTCTCTCTCTCTCCCTCCCCCCTTCCTCGCGCTCTCTCTCTCCCTCCCTCCCCCTTCCTCGCTCGCTCTCTCTCTCCCTCTCTCTCTCTCTCTCCCCCCTTCCTCGCTCGCTCTCTCTCTCCCTCCCCCCTTCCTCGCGCTCTCTCTCTCCCTCCCCCCTTCCTCGCGCTCTCTCTCTCTCTCTCTCCCTCCCCCCTTCCTCGCCCTCTCTCTCTCTCTCTCCCTCCCCCCTTCCTCGCCCTCTCTCTCTCTCCCTCCCCCCTTCCTCGCCCTCTCTCTCTCTCCCTCCCCCCTTCCTCGCCCTCTCTCTCTCTCTCTCTCCCTCCCCCCTTCCTCGCGCTCTCTCTCTCTCCCTCCCTCCCCCTTCCTCGCTCGCTCTCTCTCTCCCTCTCTCTCTCTCCCCCCTTCCTCGCTCGCTGTCTCTCTCCCTCCCCCCTTCCTCACGCTCTCTCTCTCCCTCCCCCCTTCCTCGCGCTCTCTCTCTCCCTCCCCCCTTCCTCGCGCTCTCTCTCTCCCTCCCCCCTTCCTCGCGCTCTCTCTCTCCCTCCCCCCTTCCTCGCCCTCTCTCTCTCCCTCCCCCCTTCCTCGCCCTCTCTCTCTCCCTCCCCCCTTCCTCGCCCTCTCTCTCTCCCTCCCCCCCTTCCTCGCCCTCTCTCTCTCCCTCCCCCCTTCCTCGCCCTCTCTCTCTCCCTCCCCCCTTCCTCGCCCTCTCTCTCTCCCTCCCCCCTTCCTCGCCCTCTCTCTCTCCCTCCCCCCTTCCTCGCCCTCTCTCTCTCCCTCCCCCCTTCCTCGCCCTCTCTCTCTCCCTCCCCCCTTCCTCGCCCTCTCTCTCTCCCTCCCCCCTTCCTCGCCCTCTCTCTCTCCCTGCCCCCTTCCTCGCCCTCTCTCTCTCCCTGCCCCTTCCTCGCCCTCTCTCTCTCCCTCCCCCCTTCCTCGCGCTCTCTCTCTCCCTCCCCCCTTCCTCGCGCTCTCTCTCTCTCCCTCCCCCCTTACTCGCCCTCTCTCTCTCCCTCCCCCCTTCCTCGCCCTCTCTCTCTCCCTCCCCCCTTCCTCGCCCTCTCTCTCTCCCTCCCCCTTCCTCGCCCTCTCTCTCTCTCCCTCCCCCCTTCCTCGCCCTCTCTCTCTCCCTCCCCCCTTCCTCGCCCTCTCTCTCTCCCTCCCCCCTTCCTCGCCCTCTCTCTCTCCCTCCCCCCTTCCTCGCCCTCTCTCTCTCCCTCCCCCCTTCCTCGCCCTCTCTCTCTCTCCCTCCCCCCTTCCTCGCCCTCTCTCTCTCTCTCTCTCTCCCTCCCCCCTTCCTCGCCCTCTCTCTCTCTCTCCCTCCCCCCTTCCTCGCCCTCTCTCTCTCTCTCCCTCCCCCCTTCCTCGCCCTCTCTCTCCCTCCCCCCTTCCTCGCCCTCTCTCTCTCTCCCTCCCCCCTTCCTCGCCCTCTCTCTCTCTCTCTCTCTCTCTCTCCCTCCCCCTTCCTCGCCCTCTCTCTCTCTCCCCCCTTCCTCGCCCTCTCTCTCTCTCCCTCCCCCCTTCCTCGCCCTCTCTCTCTCCCTCCCCCCTTCCTCGCCCTCTCTCTCTCCCTCCCCCCTTCCTCGCCCTCTCTCTCTCCCTCCCCCCTTCCTCGCCCTCTCTCTCCCTCCCCCTTCCTCGCCCTCTCTCTCTCCCTCCCCCCTTCCTCGCCCTCTCTCTCTCTCCCTCCCCCCTTCCTCGCCCTCTCTCTCTCTCCCTCCCCCCTTCCTCGCCCTCTCTCTCTCTCCCTCCCCCCTTCCTCGCCCTCTCTCTCTCCCTCCCCCCTTCCTCTCCCTCTCTCTCTCCCTCCCCCCTTCCTCTCCCTCTCTCTCTCCCTCCCCCCTTCCTCGCCCTCTCTCTCTCCCTCCCCCCTTCCTCGCCCTCTCTCTCTCCCTCCCCCCTTCCTCGCCCTCTCTCTCTCCCTCCCCCCTTCCTCGCCCTCTCTCTCTCCCTCCCCCCTTCCTCGCCCCCTCTCTCTCCCTCCCTCCCCCCTTCCTCGCCCCCTCTCTCTCCCTCCCTCCCCCCTTCCTCGCCCTCTCTCCCTCCCACCCCCCTTCCTCGCCCTCTCTCCCTCCCACCCCCCTTCCTCGCCCTCTCTCCCTCCCTCCTCCCCCCTTCCGCGCCCTCTCTCTCTCCCTCCCTCCCTCCCCCTTCCTCGTCCTCTCTCTCTCCCTCCCTCCCCCCTTCCGCGCCCTCTCTCTCTCCCTCCCTCCCCCCTTCCTGGCCCTCTCTCTCTCCCTCCCTCCCCCCTTCCTGGCCCTCACTCTCTCCCTCCCTCCCCCCTTCCTCGCCCTATCTCTCTCCCTCCCTCCCCCCTTCCTCGCCTATCTCTCTCCCTCCCTCCCCCCTTCCTCGCCCTATCTCTCTCCCTCCCTCCCCCCTTCCTCGCCCTATCTCTCTCCCTCCCCCCTTCCTCGCCCTATCTCTCTCCCTCCCCCCTTCCTCGCCCTCTCTCTCTCCAACCCCCCTTCCTCGCCCTCTCTCTCTCCAACCCCCCTTCCTCGCCCTCTCTCTCTCCAACCCCCCTTCCTCGCCCTCTCTCTCTCCCACCCCCCTTCCTCGCCCTCTCTCTCTCTCTCTCCTCCCCCCTTCCTCACCCTCTCTCTCTCTCCCTCCCCCCTTCCTCGCCCTCTCTCTCTCTCCCTCCCTCCCCCCTTCCTCGCCCTCTCTCTCTCTCTCCCTCCCCCCTTCCTCGCCCTCTCTCTCCCTCCCCCCTTCCTCGCCCTCTCTCTCTCTCTCTCCCTCCCTCCCCCCTTCCTCGCCCTCTCTCTCTCCATCTCCCTCCCCCCTTCCTCGCGCTCTCTCTCTCCATCTCCCTCCCCCCTTCCTCGCCCTATCTCTCTCCCTCCCCCCTTCCTCGCCCTCTCTCTCTCCAACCCCCTTCCTCGCCTCTCTCTCTCCAACCCCCTTCCTCGCCCTCTCTCTCTCCAACCCCCCTTCCTCGCCCTCTCTCTCTCCAACCCCCCTTCCTCGCCCTCTCTCTCTCCAACCCCCCTTCCTCGCCCTCTCTCTCTCCCACCCCACTTCCTCGCCCTCTCTCTCTCCCACCCCCCTTCCTCGCCCTCTCTCTCTCCCACCCCCCTTCCTCGCCCTCTCTCTCTCCCACCCCCCTTCCTCGCCCTCTCTCTCTCTCCCTCCCCCCTTCCTCACTCTCTCTCTCTCTCTCTCTCCTCCCCCTTCCTCGCCCTCTCTCTCTCCCTCCCTCCCCCCTTCCTCGCCCTCTCTCTCTCTCTCTCTCCCCCCTTCCTCACCCTCTCTCTCTCTCCCTCCCCCCTTCCTCGCCCTCTCTCTCTCTCTCCCTCCCCCCTTCCTCGCCCTCTCTCTCTCCATCTCCATCTCCCTCCCCCCTTCCTCGCCCTCTCTCTCTCCCTCCCTCCCCCCTTCCTCGCCCTCTCTCTCTCTCTCTCCCTCCCCCCTTCCTCGCCCTCTCTCTCTCTCTCTCCCTCCCCCCTTCCTCGCCCTCTCTCTCTCTCTCCCTCCCCCCTTCCTCGCTCTCTCTCTCTCTCTCCCCCCTGTCTCGCCCTCTCTCTCTCTCTCTCCCTCCCCCCTTCCTCGCCCTCTCTCTCTCTCTCTCTCTCTCTCTCTCTCCCTCCCCCCTTCCTCGCCCTCTCTCTCTCTCTCTCTCTCCTTCCCCCCTTCCTCGCGCTCTCTCTCTCTCCCCTTCCTCGCTCTCTCCCTCTTTAGTGGAAGGGAGTTTATCAAAATGGAGACGTGTGACCAGTGGTGTTCCACAGGGATCCGTGCTGGGACCACTGTTCTTTGTGATATACATAAATGATTTGGAGGAAAGTCTAGGTGGTCTGATTCGCAAGTTTGCAGACGACACTCAGATTGGTGGAGTCGCAGATAGTGAAGGGGACTGTCAGAGAATACAGCAGAATATAGATAGATTGGAGGGTTGGGCAGAGAAATGGCAGATGGAGTTCAATCAGGGCAAATGCGAGGTGCTGCATTTTGGAAGATCCAATTCAAGAGTGAACTATACAGTAAATGGAAAAGTCCTGGGGAAAATTGATGTACAGAGAGATTTGGGTGTTCAGGTCCATTGTTCCCTGAAGGTGGCAACGCAGGTCAATAGAGTGGTCAAGAAGGCATACGGCATGCTTTCCTTCATCGGACGGGGTATTGAGTACAAGGGTTGGCAGGTCATCTTACAGTTGTATAAGACTTTGGTTCGGCCATATTTGGAATACTGCGTGCAGTTCTGGTCGCCACATTACCAAAAGGATGTGGATGCTTTGGAGAGGGTGCAGAGGAGGTTCACCAGGATGTTGCCTGGTATGGAGGGCGCTAGCTATGAAGAGAGGTTGAGTAGATTAGGATTATTTTCATTAGAAAGACGGAGGTTGAGGGGGGACCTGATTGAGGTGTACAAAATCATGAGAGGTATAGACAGGGAGGATAGCAAAAAGCTTTTTCCAGAGTGGGGGATTCAATTACTGGGGGTCACGAGTTCAAAGTGAGAGCGAAAAAGTTTAGGGGGGGTTTGCGTGGAAAGTTCTTTACGCAGAGGGTGGTGGGTGCCTGGAACGCGTTGCCAGTGGAGGTGGTAGACGCGGGCACGATAGCGTCTTTTAAGATGTATCTAGACAGATACATGAATGGGCAGGAAGTAAAGAGATACAGTCCCTGAGAAAATAGGCGACATGTTTAGATAGAGGATCTGGATCGGCGCAGGCTTGGAGGGCCGAAGGGCCTGTTCCTGTGCTGTAATTTTCTTTGTTCTTCTCTCTTTGATCTCCCTCTCCCTCCATCCCCCCTTCCTCGTTCTCTCCCTCTCCCTCCCTCCTTCCTCGCTCTCTCCCTCTCCCTCCCTCCCCCCTTCCTCGGTCTCTCCCTCTCTCCCTCCCCCCTTCCTCGGTCTCTCCCTCTCTCCCTCCCCCCTGCCTCGCTCTCCCGCCCCCCTCCCTCGCTCTCCCTCCCTCTCTCCCTCCCCCCTTCCTCGCTCTCCCTCCCTCTCTCCCTCCCCCTTCCTCGCTCTCCCTCCCTCTCTCCCTCCCCCCTTCCTCGC
The DNA here is from genome assembly GCF_036365525.1 of Heterodontus francisci. NCBI lineage: Eukaryota > Metazoa > Chordata > Chondrichthyes > Heterodontiformes > Heterodontidae > Heterodontus > Heterodontus francisci. The sequence goes on from NC_090408.1 coordinate 4,931,603, forward strand.
TCTCCCTCCCTCTCTCCCTCCCCCCTTCCTCGCTCTCCCTCCCTCTCTCCCTCCCCCCTTCCTCGCTCTCCCTCCCTCTCTCCCTCCCCCCTTCCTCGCTCTCCCTCCCTCTCTCCCTCCCCCCTTCCTCGCTCTCCCTCCCTCTCTCCCTCCCCCCTTCCTCGCTCTCCCTCTCTCCTCCCCCTTCCTCGCTCTCCCTCTCTCCCTCCCCCCTTCCTCGCTCTCCCTCTCTCCCTCCCCCTTCCTCGCTCTCCCTCTCTCCCTCCCCCCTTCCTCGCTCTCCCTCTCTCCCTCCCCCCTTCCTCGCTCTCCCTCTCTCCCTCCCCCCTTCCTCGCTCTCCCTCTCTCCCTCCCCCCTTCCTCGCTCTCCCTCTCTCCCTCCCCCCTTCCTCGCTCTCCCTCTCTCCCTCCCCCCTTCCTCGCTCTCCCTCTCTCCCTCCCCCCTTCCTCGCTCTCCCTCTCTCCCTCCCCCCTTCCTCGCTCTCCCTCTCTCCCTCCCCCCTTCCTCGCTCTCCCTCTCTCCCTCCCCCTTCCTCGCTCTCCCTCTCTCCCTCCCCCCTTCCTCGCTCTCCCTCTCTCCCTCCCCCCTTCCTCGCTCTCCCTCTCTCCCTCCCCCCTTCCTCGCTCTCCCTCTCTCCCTCCCCCCTTCCTCGCTCTCCCTCTCTCCCTCCCCCCTTCCTCGCTCTCCCTCTCTCCCTCCCCCCTTCCTCGCTCTCCCTCTCTCCCTCCCCCCTTCCTCGCTCTCCCTCTCTCCCTCCCCCCTTCCTCGCTCTCCCTCTCTCCCTCCCCCCTTCCTCGCTCTCCCTCTCTCCCTCCCCCCTTCCTCGCTCTCCCTCTCTCCCTCCCCCCTTCCTCGCTCTCCCTCTCTCCCTCCCCCCTTCCTCGCTCTCCCTCTCTCCCTCCCCCCTTCCTCGCTCTCCCTCTCTCCCTCCCCCCTTCCTCGCTCTCCCTCTCTCCCTCCCCCCTTCCTCGCTCTCCCTCTCTCCCTCCCCCCTTCCTCGCTCTCCCTCTCTCCCTCCCCCCTTCCTCGCTCTCCCTCTCTCCCTCCCCCATTCCTCGCTCTCCCTCTCCCTCCCCCATTCCTCGCTCTCCCTCTCTCCCTCCCCCCTTCCTCGCTCTCCCTCTCTCCCTCCCCCCTTCCTCGCTCTCCCTCTCTCCCTCCCCCTTCCTCGCTCTCCCTCTCCCTCCCCCTTCCTCGCTCTCCCTCTCTCCCTCCCCCCTCTCCCTCCCCCCTTCCCCCTCTCCTCCCCCCTCCCCCCTCTCCCTCCCCCCTTCCCCTCTCCCTCCCCCCTTCCCCTCTCTCCCTCCCCCCTTCCTCGCTCTCCCTCCCCCCTTCCTCGCTCTCCCTCCCCCCTTCCTCGCTCTCCCTCCCCCCTTCCTCGCTCTCCCTCCCCCCTTCCTCGCTCTCCCTCCCCCCTTCCTCGCTCTCCCTCCCCCCTTCCTCGCTCTCCCTCCCCCCTTCCTCGCTCTCCCTCCCCCCTTCCTCGCTCTCCTCCCCCTTCCTCGCTCTCCCTCCCCCTTCCTCGCTCTCCCTCCCCCCTTCCTCGCTCTCCCTCCCCCCTCCTCGCTTCCCTCCCCCCTTCCTCGCTCTCCCTCCCCTTCCTCGCTCTCCCTCCCCCTTCCTCGCTCTCCCTCTCTCCCTCCCCCCTTCCTCGCTCTCCCTCTCTCCCTCCCCCCTTCCTCGCTCTCCTCTCTCCCTCCCCCCTTCCTCGCTCTCCCTCTCTCCCTCCCCCCCTTCCTCGCTCTCCCTCTCTCCCTCCCCCTTCCTCGCTCTCCCTCTTCCTCGCTCTCCTCTCTCCCTCCCCCCTTCCTCGCTCTCCCTCTCTCCCTCCCCCCTTCCTCGCTCTCCCTCTCTCCCTCCCCCCTTCCTCGCTCTCCCTCTCTCCCTCCCCCCTTCCTCGCTCTCCCTCTCTCCCTCCCCCTTCCTCGCTCTCCCTCTCTCCCTCCCCCTTCCTCGCTCTCCCTCTCTCCCTCCCCCCTTCCTCGCTCTCCCTCTCTCCCTCCCCCCTTCCTCGCTCTCCCTCTCTCCCTCCCCCCTTCCTCGCTCTCCCTCTCTCCCTCCCCCCTTCCTCGCTCTCCCTCTCTCCCTCCCCCCTTCCTCGCTCTCCCTCTCTCCCTCCCCCCTTCCTCGCTCTCCCTCTCTCCCTCCCCCCTTCCTCGCTCTCCCTCTCTCCCTCCCCCCTTCCTCGCTCTCCTCTCTCCCTCCCCCCTTCCTCGCTCTCCCTCTCTCCCTCCCCCCTTCCTCGCTCTCCCTCTCTCCCTCCCCCCTTCCTCGCTCTCCCTCTCTCCCTCCCCCCTTCCTCGCTCTCCCCTCTCTCCCTCCCCCCTTCCTCGCTCTCCCTCTCTCCCTCCCCCCCTTCCTCGCTCTCTCCCTCTCTCCCTCCCCCCTTCCTCGCTCTCTCCCTCTCTCCCTCCCCCCTTCCTCGCTCTCTCCCTCTCTCCCTCCCCCCTTCCTCGCTCTCTCCCTCTCCCTCCCTCCCCCCTTCCTCGCTCTCTCCTCTCTCCCTCCCCCCTTCCTCGGTCTCTCCCTCTCTCCCTCCCCCCTTCCTCGCTCTCCCTCCCCCTTCCTCGCTCTCCCTCCCCCCTTCCTCGCTCTCCCTCTCTCCCTCCCCCCTTCCTCGCTCTCCCTCTCTCCCTCCCCCCTTCCTCGCTCTCCCTCTCTCCCTCCCCCCTTCCTCGCTCTCCCTCTCTCCTCCCCCTTCCTCGCTCTCCCTCTCTCCCTCCCCCCTTCCTCGCTCTCCCTCTCTCCCTCCCCCCTTCCTCGCTCTCCCTCTCTCCCTCCCCCCTTCCTCGCCCTCTCTCCCTCCCTCCCCCTTCCTCGCCCTCTCTCCCTCCCTCCCCCCTTCCTCGCCCTCTCTCCTCCCTCCCCCCTTCCTCGCCCTCTCTCCCTCCCTCCCCCCTTCCTCGCCCTCTCTCCTCCCTCCCCCTTCCTCGCCCTCTCTCCCTCCCTCCCCCCTTCCTCGCCCTATCTCTCTCCCTCCCCCCTTCCTCGCCCTCTCTCTCTCCAACCCCCCTTCCTCGCCCTCTCTCTCTCCAACCCCCCTTCCTCGCCCTCTCTCTCTCCAACCCCCCTTCCTCGCCTCTCTCTCTCCACCCCCCTTCCTCGCCCTCTCTCTCTCCCACCCCCCTTCCTCGCCCTCTCTCTCTCCCACCCCCCTTCCTCGCCCTCTCTCTCTCCCACCCCCCTTCCTCGCCCTCTCTCTCTCTCCCTCCCCCCTTCCTCACCCTCTCTCTCTCTCTCTCTCTCCTCCCCCTTCCTCGCCCTCTCTCTCTCCCTCCCTCCCCCCTTCCTCGCCTCTCTCTCTCTCTCTCCCTCCCCCCTTCCTCACCCTCTCTCTCTCTCCCTCCCCCCTTCCTCGCCCTCTCTCTCTCTCTCTCTCTCTCTCTCTCCCTCCCCCCTTCCTCGCCCTCTCTCTCTCCCTCCCCCCTTCCTCGCCCTCTCTCTCTCCATCTCCCTCCCCCCTTCCTCGCCCTCTCTCTCTCCCTCCCTCCCCCCTTCCTCGCCCTCTCTCTCTCTCTCCCTCCCCCCTTCCTCGCCCTCTCTCTCTCTCCCTCCCCCCTTCCTCGCTCTCTCTCTCCCCCTGTCTCGCCCTCTCTCTCTCTCTCTCTCTCCCTCCCCCCTTCCTCGCCCTCTCTCTCTCTCTCTCTCTCTCTCTCCCTCTCCCTCCCTCCCCCCTTCCTCGCCCTCTCTCTCTCTCTCTCTCTCTCTCCCTCCCCCCTTCCTCGCGCTCTCTCTCTCTCCCCTTCCTCGCTCTCTCCCTCTTTAGTGGAAGGGAGTTTCTCAAAATGGAGACGTGTGACCAGTGGTGTTCCACAGGGATCCGTGCTGGGACCACTGTTCTTTGTGATATACATAAATGATTTGGAGGAAAGTCTAGGTGGTCTGATTCGCAAGTTTGCAGACGACACTCAGATTGGTGAGTCGCAGATAGTGAAGGAGACTGTCAGAGAATACAGCAGAATATAGATAAATTGGAGGGTTGGGCAGAGAAATGGCAGATGGAGTTCAATCAGGGCAAATGCGAGGTGCTGCATTTTGGAAGATCCAATTCAAGAGTGAACTATGCAGTAAATGGAAAAGTCCTGGGGAAAATTGATGTACAGAGAGATTTGGGTGTTCAGGTCCATTGTTCCCTGAAGGTGGCAACGCAGGTCAATAGAGTGGTCAAGAAGGCATACGGCATGCTTTCCTTCATCGGACGGGGTATTGAGTACAAGGGTTGGCAGGTCATCTTACAGTTGTATAAGACTTTGGTTCGGCCATATTTGGAATACTGCGTGCAGTTCTGGTCGCCACATTACCAAAAGGATGTGGATGCTTTGGAGAGGGTGCAGAGGAGGTTCACCAGGATGTTA